>NC_092819.1:92832839-93132839 GCF_023375885.2 Dermacentor andersoni | reverse complement strand
CATCGATGAGTGCGAAGAGATGAGCGCTTATTACTTATCCTACACGCATGACCGTAAACGCCTGCGCGTCAATTGCTAGCTTTAAGCACGCATACCATCCAGAAATTCGGCCCCTCGGTTCCCCTTCCTTTCGTTCATAACATCCAGACTATGAGCGTGTTTGTGCTATGACGTCGCTCGTGGTGACACGTGACTTCGAGAATTATTCAAGGCAATATCTGTTATTTGTGTAATATGCTGCTTGAATAGACGAATTGGAGTTCAGAGAAATAATAAAACACACAAACCGAATGTCTGCGTGTTCTTGTTTTACTTCGCACCGCAGCAAGAGAGATGTACTTCCGTTTCGTCTACTCGCGCGCTCAGATACAGAAACTATGTCATTTTCTAGCGTGTTTCAGCGCGGGATCATGCTCTGTGATCCACTTGTGTCTGTCTCAGTATTCGTGTAGCACTGACTTATACCGCTGACAGGTGTCCTCGTGCACAGCGTGCAAAATCGTGCGCTGCGCGAAACGAGACAATCGCAACAGCTTGCGTGCGACGCCGTCAGCGGAAGTGCCCCGCGCCGCAAGAAAGAGAGGAGAAAAGAAATGAAGGCGGGGCCAGTGACGTATGCATCACATCGATCCTCGAGGTCCCGTATGGGAGAACGCAGGGAAGGAATTTCACTTGCGGAGGCTAGACGGGCGCACGTGGAGAGAGTCTCGCATGGCAGTGGAGCTGGTCTCCTGAAATCATGGGTTCACGACAGTGAAATATTTCCATCTCGGCTATGAATTAGCCGATTTCAAAAATTTTCGCGGCAGGACGCTACCTAGAGGACACGTAACAACTTCCAGCGTTGAACCATAATTTGCTATGGGGCCTGGTGAGGGGCCCTTTAATGACAACAAACCTGCGCAAACGATTTTCTTTAATTGGTGTTCACTGTACTCCACAGTCTAGGGCTGTGACAGCGTGCAGTTGATCATGATCACCTGTGATGCCTTCTCTGCACTTTGTCTATCTCTCTTTGCTTTATTCTTGCACTTTTCATTTCCCCAGTGTAGTGTAGCAAACTGGACTGTTCGTTCTGGTCAACCTCCCTGCCTTTTTCCTTTCTTTCGGATCTCATTCTCGCTCTCTACTTTGCGCTGATAAGTATAGTGCATACCAGAAAGCCATCTTTGTCGGCGAGCAGTGTGCGATTACGTGCGCCTTACACGCGAATGAGAATTTCAAGTAGCTCATATATTTAGTACTCGCGTTCCTGACGTGACCTTTACACAACACCATTTATTTGCATCGTTGGAGCAGAGTAACCGCTAAGTGTCGATAAAGATCAGCGTCATTTGTCGTCAACAATCTGATTAACTAAACCACCCTAGAACCATTAAACTTCATGTTTACTGGCTGTGTGCTGCACAGGTGTATAGCAGGTGGAAATACCCGTATAAAAATGGGTGAGCCCACTAATCTGAAATCAAGATTTACACGTTTGTGAAAGCGGGGCCTTTGTGCTGAAAAATGTGACTTGCCGAATTTAGCTGGTGTTCTTAGTATCACAGGTAAATAACTTTGTTCTTCAGTAGCGGCATTTTTCGAAACCACTGCAATGGCCTGTCTTCCTGTGTGATTGGCTCAAGGAATTGTACAAGGTAACATACCTCTATAAGTACATGAACACTGAGGACGCTAATCATGAACGGATGGACGCTGACGCGTGGCTTAACAACGGCACTGCGGCTTGCCGAGACACGTCTCCGCAATAGACGAAAGAACAATCTGAACAGAAAGACGGGGCTGGAGAACTCTTACGACACGGAATAAGGAAAAAAAAACAAAAACAAAAAACAAGGACGATAAATCACAGGGGCGAGTCCCTGGCTCGTAAGGAACATTCGGAACAATATTTAAGGGAAATTCAAAGCTTTCGAGGATGCCAAATACCAGAATTCAAGAAAAGGAAAGCTTATTTGTTCCCACACGCTGAAAAGTATTGGAATCTCTTTTTTTCGTTGAAATTTCTTGCACCTGAGCAGCTGCTAGTTGCAGTTCGCTTCCGGCTTTTCAGGTGGCTCCTCAAAGTTGACTTTCCGCTTGCAATGATGTCAGTCACATTGTGGCATGACGGTTAATATAGTATCCGGCTTTAGCCAAAGATAATAATGGTGTTAAAGCCACATGACTGAAACTTGCTTTCCTCTAGGCATTTATACAGTCTATATAGCTCCAAATTGGAGCCTTGATGACTGTGATGTGAACCAACTAGCAAAACAACAATACGCTGGCAAGGATTGATCGCTTGTGCTGGCTTCGTATAGCGCCACAATGGCAATGGTGATGTAAACAGGCTTTTCGTTTGTGGCTGTGGACACGCTACATTGTAATCATTTAGCGACACTCTAAAGAAAATATCGAAGGATGTTTCGTGATAGACAGTGGTCATGGCATAGCCCTATACGAAGCCAGCACAAGCGATCAATCCTTGCCAGCGTATTGGTGTTTTGCTAGTTGGTTCACACCACAGTCATCAAGGCTCCAATTTGGAGCCATATAGACTGTATAAATGCCTAGCGGAAAGCAAGTTTCAGTCATGTGGCTTTAACACTATTATTCATTACTCTGAATGTCCAAACGGCGCCCTCGACCACAAGTTCTCAAGGAATTCAAGAAGCACATTTACCCTCAAGTTGTGTTAAGGGCCCTGAAATCTCCATTTCCAAATTCAATTATTTTCAAGAATTTCAAGGAGGTGCACGAACTCTGGCTTCCAGATGTTGATCAAACTGTTGATTCCACTGGAGGCGTTTACGCGAAGGCACAATAGTATATCTTTCACCGCGCATGAACGCGACTGCAGTAGATCGCCCCGCATGTATAGCACTTGGCGCCGATGCAAATGAGGGTACTATTCTAAGGAGCTTAATCGTGTCAATGCGTCAGAAGAGCTCGTATGGACGAGTAAAGGCTCAATGAAATGCAACGCTCAACTTTAGATTAACAATAAGGAGTCATTGATAACTTGAACACCCTAACTTCTGCCCAGCGTTCAAATTTTAGCATTTGGTAAAAAGGTAAAAAAAATATTGCCGCAATAACGCATTCGTCGGTTTCTTTATTGTATTAGTTGAGAAACTATGGCTTCTTGATTATACCGATGGTGGTTTCTTTAACTTTGCAGAACAAAGCTGCGATAAGTTCACAAAAATCTGAAACTATTATTAAGCCACCACGTTTTTCTTAAATTTCAAACGGCTTGGTTAACCTTAAATCAGACATGAATTTACCTCCCGCATTTCGATATTGAAATAAATCAAGAACGTAATGAACAAAGATATGAACCGTGATCATTATATCGGGGGTTTGATTGTCCTGCTGTGAGAGATTTCTATCGGATATAAAAATGGGCTCCAATCGAAGGACTACTTCAACATACAATGCTTTATCCTTCTCCTCCCTCCATGGAAAGCAAGAGTATCGCCAAAACATTCGCCGAATCAGTGCGGCGTCGAAGAGAGTTAGTACGACAGCAGCCAATGTTGGTTCCAGAAAGCATACAAACATGTGACATATTTCATCGTCCGTGTACGAAAAAGAAAAGAAATCCTATAACGTGAGCAAACTAAGCTCACGGGGTCATGCTTCAGCATGTACCAGCGAGCAAGTTTAAGAGGAAATATGCGTAACGTCGAGGTCGCGGCGTGCCACTACAGTCGTCCCGGCTAGCCAACCCGGGTGGCCTCAGACACGTGGCATGTTAGCGGGTCAGGCCTCCCGCTGTGATTTCGCAGCCGGCATTCTGTTCTGCCCTGCGTTGTTCCTGTTTACGAATTCGCTTTCCTCTGCCTGTGATCTCAGCACGACAAAGGCTGCCTCGACGCTTACGCGTGGTTGGTGGGCAAACACCAGATTGATGGACCAGCACGCAGTAGTAGCTGCTATGTGCTTCTCAGTGGTCGATACAAACTCTTTCTTTTTTGTATCGCTTGTGCAAAGAGTTTTTGTATCATATGTGCAAAGCGGTTTGTAAGTTTTTTTTAGTATTGAAAGTCCCCTATCTAAGTAGGTATATACATGAGCGCTTTGTTCGTTTTCTCTTCTTTGCACTTCGCCTTGCGTGTAAGCTCTTATTGGACCGTATTTTCTTTATCCCATGTTCCGTTCTACTCCCGACAGAAGCTCTTGACCGCGGAAGCGCGGTTAAAGCGACAGCACCGAATTCACGCTGCTTCGTGGTGTGGTCTACGTGTCCTCTTTACAGAAATCAAAATTTCCCAACCTTCGTTGTCGTTTTTGCTTAGCTGGTTATTTACTTGTATACGGACGGTATGTAGTTGGCTAACGGCGTCATGGGCCACTGAAGCCTGCTTCCTGATTTTCAGAGCAAAGAGTCTCTCGCGAGCGCGCTGAACCGAAAACAACGACGGATCGCTTTGAAGGTTGATAGGCTGATAGAGAACTTTTTCAACGGGCCACGGTCGTTCCGTTTAGATGGTACGCAACACCTTTCGTCGATACGCTATGTAGCATGAGGACCGCAAAGGCAAGGAATACAAGTTTTGCTTGTTGAGTGATCTTGTGGGCTTATTTCATTTGATATTTTTGCTTTGCTTGTATTGTCATTTGGTTTTGAACTTTCATCATTATTTTGTATGTGTACATTGGGCCACTTTATATTTTATAGCGTGTTTTGCTTCTATGAAAGAAATAGAACTCAAAAGTGTGCGATGTGAACATAGAATGAAGCCAATATTTGTTCTTATGCGATCTGAACTCTGCCGGACAGTTCCTGCGTTCGCGGGCTTTGCTACTTTTTATGATTACCTCTTTGCATTCCAAAGCTTTACATCTTTGTGATAATGTGAAATTTTCTTCACAGTTCTCTCTGTAAAAGGTACGTTTATACATCTTTTGGAACTAATATGTGACTATCTTTCGTGCAGCACTGCATGAGATGCTATTTGCAGTTTAGGTTCAAAGGAAAAGTAAACGAAATGCATCAATCAACAAAATACAACTTGGTAGAGCTCAGCAGAGAAGTATGTAGAAGAGTAAGGCCAAGGTAATTTTGTTCCATTGGTTTTACAAAGTATTAGATGCTGCTGCCAAGTGAAGCTGGTAGGGTTTCTAAATAAAATATTTAAAGCGGCATACGAAGGTACAAGGGTGACGCCTAGAAATACATGTGCGCTGCTCATCATTCCTTTGCCGATGTCATATTTACAATAAGAATAAGATGCCGTAAGTGTAAAAAATCCGAAGCTATTGACCATATCACCTTAACCTGCCAACAATTTAGAGGCAAGGTAAAAAGATATTTCAAATCTTCATTCTGAAAACTAGGCATTCCTGCAACTTCTAGAACATAGTCTTTCTGTCGGGGCCGCCTAATAGGGCTTTAGCCACAGGAACGTCTGCATGGTAGTTTACAAACACTTCTCTTAGATAAGAAGAATGCCAAATTAATTCCCTGACATAATGACTTGGTGCTTTAATAAATTGCCGGTCGTATTAGAAACCTTAACATACCCTCAAACATTCTGTTGTTTTGCAAATCATACTTCAACCTCACGAAATACTCCTTGCTTTAAGAGTAGACTATTTTGGTAAAGTTTGTACAATTTTCATTTTGCTCTGGCTTGCTTTCTTTTTCTTAAATTTTATCTCCCCTCCTCTCCTAACCCGCCGGCTTTTTGGCCAATCCACCGTAGTGGGTAAGCGCCTAGACTTAAAGAAAAAAAAAATTGAACCACCATAGTGACTGCTCCTGTAAACATCAACACCACGAGTTATCTTGTTTCACCCCCAGCTGATTGAAGGATCATTTATGTTTTTCTGATTGTATTTCTCCCGTCAGTGAGAACCCAGATCCCCTTTTACATGAGCTGAGAAAATTAGAAAGAAAACAAGCAAACTGAGAAAGGTTCCAACTTCAAGAACTAGCGAAGACAGTAGAAGTGTGCTGACAGCTTTTAACAAATCGGTGCTATTCCAGATTCAATACAGCCAGATGCACTGTTCAAGAAAAAAAATTAGGAAAGAGCAGCCCCTGCGCTCCAATTTTTGCTAAGGGTCTGTCTTTCGGAGGAGGAAGCCAGGCTTTTGAGCACCACTGGGCAACCCGAATAGGCACCTTGTCCCGCCGCAGGCACTGTCAGAATTTCAATTTCATTTTTTTTTCTCGCGGGTCATAGGACGTCGCTATCGCGAAATCTCCACCGACACTGAAACATGTAACGTAGCACACTGCGTGTATCTATATTCTTGTTACCAGAGAGATGCTGCATACTTATTCGAAGCTTTCTAAAGTTGCTATACGGCTCGTGCCACACCCATGCTAACAAATTATTCAAGTTGATTACGTGCACGTTGATCAAGAGCTACTATGCTTAAGAACGTATACAAAAACAAAGACAAAAGACAAATTGATTCATAGGAAAATACAGCGTGCTGTAGACATACAAAAATTTATAAGCGCGCCGACAAAATATGAGCGCGACATAATTGAGTTGTACGTCTCACCACCTTGCAGTGAATGAATAAAATGAGATAGCGAAAAACGATATCATAGATTCGGCTATCAGATGGTGGCGAGTAATTACCGCTTGCCAGAAAATAACACATCTGCGCACGATGCCGAACAACTTATTTGAATCTTCTTTCTTACTTTTCTGGACAGCGCCATGTCTTTGACGACTTACTGCCCGCACTCTCGTCCAGAGTTTCGTGTTTAAATAAGCCGTCATTAAACCCGCATGCTGACGTCGCAGATATTCTTGCCTAACGCCGACACTCTCGACATTCCATCCATTCAAGAAACACTCCCTCTATCATTTCATAAAGATGCTTTCGTGATGTTTATTTTTTTCTTACTTGATGACAAAATTTGCCAGGACAGAGCATCGCGCCGTGCTGCAATCGGCTCGAGAGTCTCTAGGATGACAGGCGATAATGCAGTTAAGTGCATGTACTTTCGGGCGTGAAAAACGAAGCTTTCTGGGCGATCCGGAGTTCTTCGATCATACATTCTGCGACACGGGAAAGCGGCGACACGCCAGTTGAATAACATAACACCGGGAGTGCGAAACTTAGCAGCCCCGTAGCGTGTAATCAAGCCTCCGTATTATCGGTGGGGCTCTGGATTGAATACGATGCTTCCATGACGCAATCGGCACGTCGTAAGGCTGCAGGGCCGGTCAATGCGTTGGTATGTCTTGCTCGCTTCACAATCACGTAATGAAGTACTTTTCTTCCCTTCCTCTTATTCTTTTTTTGCTTTTCGGAATAAGATCTTGTATACAAATTGTTTGTTTTTATTTGGTCTTAGCTGGCAATCGGAAAGCTTGCGTAGAATTGCGGCTGCTTATTTCGGACGGAGATCACTGATTGCGGCTTTTGAAGCCGTTTTACTTAGAGCTTATGTATTTTATAAGCGACACGGCCGGAGAGAGAGAGATAGAGAGAGACAGTGAAATAGTTTCATGCAAGCTGGAGATGTCAGCCCTGCTATATGCTGGGCTTGCTATTTCAGCAGAAGCGCTTGTGACTGCTTGATGCGAAAAATATAAACAAAAGCAAGAAAAATAAATAAACCTGATAAGAATACATAAGCAAATCGATCCAGATGACCAAGAAAAGGTCAAAGAATATTTTTACGACATGACCCGCGTAAGTGTAACAATAGCGCCTTGGCGGCTCCGATAGTTTACCAATTTATGTTCTAGAGCCCTAAGAAATGACTAGTTGCTATTTGTCCTTGCGTGGCAAGTGAAATCTTCGCTGCTAACTACGCGGTGGTAAAGTTGCGGCAGTGACTCAGTGCACACTCAATGTCGTCAAGTAGCTTGCGATCGGTGTCAACATTTCAAAATCTCAGTAAGTACGTAAGCGCCGCAAGCTGTCTAGTTCGCCGAGGGACAGCGACACATAGCTCCTCTATATAGAAAGAAGCTCTCGTAGCCTGTGGGTGCAAGCCGAATGTTTTATGCGGGTAGAGCATGTGTCATCAAGGAGTGGTTTTAGGAATTTTCCTCAGTCGCATCCAGCATTTCAATCGAATACCGATATAGGTGTACATGGCACTCGTGAACTCAGACCTTATATCAAATGTTTTAGTATTTGCGAAATTGTGAGTCGATGTTGGTGAAATCGGATTATCAAGAAGTCTACTGAATATCAAAATGAGCGCTGAGCCACGGAGATGGTCTACCAGTATCGATTTCCGTGACAGCCAAACAACCACCGCCCGCTCACATGTTCAATGACCTGTCAATAGGGAAAGCCTGTGCGCCGAAAGGCGAAGCTTTCAGTGATGCTAGCAAGTACATGTTGAGTTAATTATAATCACGATGCCATATGTAACATTCCCAACATAGATGTGTGGAGAGAGCAAACGGGTATAGACGATATTCTAATAGACAATAAGAGAACAAAATGGAGCTGGGCAGGTCATGTAATGCGTAGATTAGATAACCGTTGGACCATTAGGGTGACAGAATGGGTAGCAAGAGAAGGGAAGCGAAGTAGAGGACAGCAGAAGACTAGGTGGTGCGACGAAATTAGGAAATTCGCGGGTGCTATTTGGAATCGGTTGGCGCAAGACAGGGGTAATTGGAGATCGCAGGGAGAGGCCTTCGTCCTGCAGTGGACATAAATAGGTAGATGATGATGATGATGATGACGGTAGTGGTGGTGGCGATGATGATGATGATGGTGAGGATGATTATGATGATGATGACGTGGGGAGATGACGCGTGATGCGACTCTTATTAGGTGGCTTTATACGTAACGCTATTTAACGTTCAAAGGCTCCCGCTCGCAACTCTCTCTCTGTACTTTTGCTACTCTCGGCTCAACAAGAAAACTTCTCTAGACCAACCACGGAAAATTTGTTCGACCTTTATCCTCGCTCTGAAAAGCTGGATATTCGCTTTAAGTGTAGTTTTCCTACCCCATGGAATAATGATCAAGTGACTGATTGACTAAACAATGCATGAATCGATGAATCAGTAGACTGACTGAAGTGACGAGGAATCAATTGGCAGTTCCCCTTTCCCAGGAATTCTTCGCAGGTCTTTAGCTTGACCGCATTCTTTGGCAGGAGTTGTCCATCGGTCCGTCGCAGACTTGGTCATAATCACTCCCACAGCATGACAGCTACATTTATCGGTTTCTGAAGGTCTCCGTTCGCTCCCACCTTTGTCCCCATTCCTCGCAGACACAGAACAGCGTGACAAACCACTACCGCGATGCCGGGGCTTTGACGTTCATTCAAAAAACAAGTGGCTGCACACACAGCCTTCGCACACACAGCCTTCGCACACACAGCCTTCGCACACACACCTGAGATCCCTCGTCGGTATTAACAGCCGACACCAACGGAGGGCGTATCCCTGAGGATTCGTTCGTTCAGCATCGTTCTTACACAGCGTCGGCTCCTGGAAGCAATAGACAGTTTTAGCAGAGCGTTTGCATGCGCTCCGCTCCGCACACGTTTCACGCGCACCGGTGGCTCCATAGAATGCATCGATTTCGCTTATCTAACAAGCGCGCCTCCCAGAGACGCCACTGACGTGCTCTCAGCTTGGCGGTAAAACGATTACGAAAGCAACTACACGCTCCCTGACGCACCGCTAAATCAGGTTCCTAGTGGAACGTGGTCAGCGTCCCACGTTCCGCTGCCGCTATGTGTGCTGTGCGCACGCGCGTTAGTGTTTCCGGTAGCGTTTTGCTGGGCGGCTGCGTGCCAATTGTTGTGATAGGCTGGTCGGAGCGGAGCGGAACGTAAACGCTCTGCTAAAACTCTCTAATGACACCCGCACAAGCAGTCCTCGCAAGCATCTGCGAGGCGAACACCTTTCGCACGGACAGGAGCGCTCTGCTCCTTGCAAGACGAGGCACCGAGCGTAAGGAATGCAGAGGAGCGGCGCGTTGTGAGTTGTTTGGCTGTTGTGAAAGTTGAGCCGCTGACTGTTGTTGTTGCCCCACCACCACTGACTCTACCGTTCCGCCGGCGTTCAGATCCCACACGTAGGTCCCCGCCGTCGCCTACAAACCTGCTTGCTCTCCAGTCCGCGGCGCATTTTTTACGGAATCGCGGTCGAATTCTGTAACCACGCGGATGTAAACAGCTGAAGGCCCTTTGTTTATGGGTTGCGTTGGGCTTGCCAGTGAGCATCTTTATACTGAAAAAGATGTTTAAAATTATTTGTTGCAGTGCCTTAGACTCGCTATACGGTACGCAATTTATTGTATACTAATATAGAACACATGCTAATGTAGAATGCATGATTATGTAGAATGCATGCTTATGTAGAAGGACACATTTCCGCGACGGCACCGGGATATTTACGTAAAATGTGTTCCGGTCCCTACTAATGCTTTTTTTTTAAAGTGATGTTCACTTAGACATTGGTAACGACTCATTTTGGAGTGTTGTGTCGGCGGGGGGGGGGGGGGGGGGAGGGGGAGAAAAAGTGTTGGCGGGCTAGTGTGGCATTACGGCTCGCGCTCTGTTCCGCATCGCCGTGCTGGTTGTCTTGTTGGCCCGCCTTTAGAAGCGCTTTGAATGAGGACGCACTGAATGACGTGCCTATACGTTCCAGGTTTCTTATGCTCTGATGAAAGACGGCACTGGAGTGGAGTGATTGCAGGCCGTGCCAGCAACGCTAGATCCACCTGTAGCCAACATTCGCCCCATACTCCATCTGAAGCTGGATGTCCTGAAACCTAAGAAAAGGCAGAATTGCCGTGGTCCCAGTGGCGCTTCAGATTTAGTATCCCACGGCAATTCGCACCCCACATTATCTGGCCTAATTGTTGTCTTTTACTGAGAAGCTCACAATGACTCAGGAACGAATACGTACCTCAATGACGCGGCATGCACTACAGAGGTGCGTCCTGGCTGATGCATTTACCAATACTTCTTATTTCAGTCACTGAGACAGTCCATTAATTATAGTGGGCTGAAAAAAAAGAAAACTTGCACACGTGCTCGAGAATCAACGTGGCGTTACATTGATAAGGGCACTGTTGACATTTCAGACATCATATAAGAGGTTTTTGTTTATTTTTCCCCTACTACCTGTTCGTTATTAACATTGCCTAATAAAAATCTATTTCACTAGCAGAGAAAAATAGATAAGAGAAAAATGCTCTGTACTGACGACGTCAAACAGATGGCTGCACAAAGCACACGACGTGTTTGGCGTTAGCAGAGCCAAAAAATAAGAATAGGATGGTACAACTTACACAAATGAGACCAAATCATATTGTTCGTACTCATCTGCAGTTATTACGGTTGGTATTTTGATTAGCAATTAGTTGGCTTATGATTATTATGATTATTATTATTATTATTATTACTATTATTATTATTATTATTATTATTTTACGATGTAAACAACACCCGACTAGTTGTGGAACGGGTAGAGAACGCTCGTGTGCCGTCACAGACGTAGTTCAATTCTACTATATTGTCTCATTCGCCATTTTGCCAACTTTGATTCACTAAAAACGCTAACGCGGCGGAATCGGACAGGGTTCAGGAATAGCGTCCCTGCAGTGGGTTATCGCCGTAGATGTATCGCGGCAGACTCGTGAAGGCGATAAGCCTCCTATATCTTCGGTTGGAGATGTACACAGGCTCCATGAGGGGATGTACGCGGAACGTCAATTTGTCCATCGTCGGGTCACGAAGAACTGATTCATGTACTACCCATACTGTGTGTTTGAAGATAACTCGGCACTGGAATGGCAGCCATCATATAGCCTTTGGCGATAGAAAGTGAGTGGACGCTTTTCGAAGGTTCAGGAGGGCCTATAGCCCGGGCACGCGTGTATTTGCAGGATCGGGATTTCGATTGGCTGCTGGCAGTCTCACTTCTATTACCGCTTCCGATACACCGTGTCTCGGTGTCCACGCCAGTTACGCTACCCATGACGTTTAGAAAGTCACGGCTCTTTTCGTGACGGTAACTTAGTTGATGCGAGTTGTCCGCTATTTACGGTCGGAAACAAATAAGAAGACGGGATCGATAACCTCCCGGAGGTCAAGGCCGTATTGTCGATGGGACAAGCGATATTGCAAAACACTACATCAACTATTGCACAGGCGGGACGTGAACAATTGCTATCAAAATGTCACCATATTCTAGTGGGACGTGAATAGCCTTCGCTACAAGTGTGCGTATTTTAGAAAACTGGTGGCTCAGTTCTCCTTTCCAGTGTTATGTATTACGGTGTAGTGTATTACGGTGTTATGTATTATGTATTACGGTGTAGACAACACTTTTAGACTAGTTAACTACGTTGTTTATACGTGCTTTCGATATTCAGGACTAAGCAGAGCGATGACCTGTGTTCGAGGAGACCTGCCGTCAGCGTTATTAAGTGCCGCAGCGTCAGACATGCCGGAATACGTAGCCTGTGAAGGTGGGTTTGGCCGAGTAAGTATCTCTATAGTCAGTGTTTATATACAACCTTCTACAAATATTTCACTTGCCACATTGACGAGCCTTCTTAAGAAATACACAAAAGATGTTATATTTTGCGGGGATGTGAATACGCACCATGTCATGTGGGGAAGCGCCTACTATGACCGTTGTGGAAATGACCTAGAAAATGCAATTCAGAAGAGTGGCCCGTGCTTGTTCAATAACGGCTCAGTGACGCTCCTGAGGGGTTTTACTTACTCCAGCTGCCTGGACCTCACGCTCTGCTCAAACAATATTACAGGTGGAGCGACATGGAGAACAATCATTGAAGCAAGGGGCAGCGATAGTTTTCGTATTCTAGTACAGCATTCCAGACTACGCTTTTCGACTTATCGGCGCTCTGCAAAGGCAATTGGCAGGCATTTCGGTATCACATTACAAGTCAAGATGATGCGGTCAGTGACACAGACAGTCTATTATCGCTTATAGAAGACAAATTAAATCTTTGTTCAAAGTTTGTTAAGATTCTTGAAGGTTACGCTGGTGTAGTCTCTGAATACGAAAGGCTCACAGCTATACGCCGCAGAGCTGAAATACCGACACACAAGCCTTATTGAAGATTACCGAGAATGTTAAAAGATGTATGATGATATGGGTCGACAGATGCATGGAGCGCCTAGGTAGAAACCACAGGGAGGAATTCTGTCCTTGACTTACTCCCCTTACACATGAATAAAAATTATAGAATGTTCTGCGCTCTTTTACCTGGCGAGTAACGCACCAACAACCACTCAGAGCTCTATGTTTAGTCCAGAAAGTGCCGGAAACAACCGTTGCAAACGAGTTCTGTCAGCTTATTACACGCCCAAGTGCAGCAGTAAACACACCTGAATACAGTAACTCTGTCGAAGAAGTCAAAGCATCGATCAATTTTTCCATCAATAGCCATCATCATGACCTAGATCAGCCGTTTTCATAAGAATAATTGAAGAAGGCACTTGTATTGTGCCGCCAGAGGACAGGGGCTGGACCTGACGGGGTCACACATGCTGCACTGAAGAAGCTGGGTCACGTGGCCACAAAAACTTTCCTAATATTACTGAACGATGGCGTTGATATCGGAATGTCTTCCTCCTTCCTGGAAAACTCCACGAGTGGTTCTGATACTAAAACCGGGTAAACTCCTTTATCGCTAGATTCTTTCCGCCCATTCAGTCTGACAAGTTGCCTATGTAAACTGATAGAAAAGATGATAGACGCTAGGCTTCAGTGGTGGAAAGAATGCACCAACGCACTACCTGAAAATATGGCGGGCTTCCGCAGGAGTCGGCGTACGATGGATGCTATTTTAGATCTTGTTACATACGTAGATCATGAGAGGAGCTGTGGAAGAATCACCATTGCAGTGTTCCTAGACATAACGCGTGCATCTGACACAGCCAGCCGCACTCACGTACTCCACGGGTTAATTCAGTTGGGCCTAGTTGACCGAACACTGAGATGGATTGTTGATTTCTTAAGAGACAGGAAAATCTTTATTGAAACTGATGATGGCAAAAGAACAGAGCACAAAGTGAATTAAGGCATTCCTCAGGGTAGCGTACTCAGTCCATTTCTATTTAACTGTGTTATGGCTGAATTATCCCATATCCTCCCAGCTACCTTCAATTATATACTATATGCGGACGCCTTGTGCATATGGGCGTCTGACTCGAGTACTCAAGCCGTTCAGAAAAAGCTACAAGCTGGCCTAGCACTAATTAATTATTTCTTGAAAAGCAGAGGTATCATTATTTCACATGAGAAAACTGATGCACTTCCTTTTACAAAGAAATGCGCCTCAAGAGATTCCAGCTCGTGCTAGACTCTCAGCGTCTGCAACTTGTGTGACAACACAAGTTCTTGGGTATTATAATAGACAGACGGCTATCGTGGGCTCCCCAAATAAAAGTTTTAGAGGAAAAAGTCAATTCCCTAGTCAACATTCTTCATCGATTTGCTGGAGTGAGATGGGGTAGTTCAACCTCTCCCTTATTACGCATTCACTCGGCGATCATTAGACAGAGAATAGCATTATCTGCTCCTGTGCTACATGGAATATTCTGTAATCTAGAGGAAACAATTCCAAGATTGCTGGCCAGAAGCCTTCGCATAGGTCTTGGTATTTCGCGCGCATCTGCCAGTGCTTTGGTAATTGTCGAGTCCCGCCAACCAACTTTTCATGCACTACGATTTACGGAAACTTGCCGTCACTTTTTTTTTTGTTTGGCTACACAACACACTAATAATCCAAGACCTTCAGGATAGAAACGCTGCAGGCATACATGAAGAAATACGGCGGTGCAAAAACTTACTGCCTGGTTACGAATACTGCCCTACTTGGGCAACTCATCCCCCATCGTGACTAGCAATTCCAGAAATAGTCACTTCAATTCTTGGAGTAGGTCGCAAATGTGATGTGCCCGTAGTTGCGATAAAGCAATTACCTTTATCACGTCTTTACAGTAAGTACGTAGATCGCAATCACGTGTATACCAATGGATCATGCTGGAAACAAAGCTCTACATTTGCGTTGTATATACCTGCATACCAAGAGAAAAAAAGCTTATAAGCTTTGTAAATTTACAACGTCCACAACGGCAGGACATTACGCAATACTTTCTGCTTTACGTTACATGTGTCAGCAGTCAGAACCATTCCGCTGGGTAATTCTGTGTGACTCACAAGCCTCATTGTTGTGCTTAAATGAAATCAGCTTAGAGAGAGAGAGAGCTAGAGAGAGAAAGAGAGAGACAAATAAAGAGATGAGAAGGGCAGGGAGGTTAACCGGTAGATAGATATTCAGTTTGCTACCCTGCACTGGGAAGGGGTAAGGGGAACAGAAATATCCTTAAAAATTTACACGCACATGAAAAGAGTGGGAGAGGGGAAAGAAAAACAATTAGAAACACACACACACACACACACACACACACACACACACACACACACACACACACACACACACACACACACACACACACACACACACACACACACACACACACACACACACACACACACACACACACACACACACACACACACACACACACACACAAAGGAACGCAGGAGTGTCGCAGTTGTTCAAGTAGGTCGCTTGACCGGAGAAACCTCAGTAGTGCCTTCTGGTGTGAAGGTCGCATCAACCGGCACTCCCAGATTGTCCGCTCAAAAAACGGCCGGTCATCGAGGTCAGTGACAGAGGATATGTGCGATTGTTTCCTCGTTGCCGCACCTATCCCAGGTAGCACTGTCAGTCATTCCGATGCGGCAAGTAAATGCATTCGTGAAAGATACTCCTAGCCTTAGTCGGCAGAGAACAGTTGCCTCGATTCGGGATGGTCCAGATGGAATGTGCAGTCGGAGGGATGGGTCCAGGCGGTGCAGTCGTTTACGTCGGAAAGCTGGTGTGTTCCACATGGATCGTGTGGCATCACGCGCTAGTATGCGAAGCTTTGCTGCAGCGTCAATTCTTGATAAGGGGATGGATTCCTTCACGGCACCTTCGTGAGCCCTTTTAGCAGCTTCATCGGCGTTTTCGTTGCCCTTGATGCCGCAGTGGCCTCGGAGCCACTGAAAAGTGATTTCATGTCCTTTCTCTGGTATCTGGTGATATAACTGCCTTATTTCTAGCAAAAGGTGGTCTTGTGGTCCACGACGTAGAGCGGATAGCAAGCAATGCAGGGCTGCTTTCGAATAGGTGAATATATGCTCCATCTTCGAGGTAGGTTTTCATGGATCACGCGAAGTGCGCTGCGAAGTGCAGCAAGCTCCACAGCAGTCGACGTTGTCCGGTGAGATGTTTTAGAATGAATGGTTACGGCTTTTTTGGGAAGATCGCAGCTCCTGTACATCCGTCCACAGTTGTCGAGCCATCAGAAATCAGCTTAAGAAAAGCAAAGAGCACATTGACATACGATATACAGAAGACATACGCCATTGCGAAATATCTACAACGCGAGTTAACTTTACAGTGGATTCCAAGTCACTGTGAAATCATAGGAAACGTAACAGATGATCACATGGTGCGTGCAGCACATCAATGGAATGAATTAACTCTACTTCCTCGAGCGGTGAGTGATGTGCGATCTCTATTGAACAAACTACGTGGTATATTGTCCAAAGAAACTTGGTTGAAAAGTGATGTGCAATACTCTCAATTATATTATATAGACCCTGGAATAGAATTCAATATTCCGTGTAAAATTAGTCGATCCGTTGAAATAACGCTTCACAGGCTTCGGCTAGGCACTGCCTATTACAAAAGCTTTCTGTATAGGATAATAAAAAACCAACAGTACCATATGCACATAGTAAGAGGCTGAAGAAGACATAGAACACCTTCTTCTAAGCTGTAAAAATTATGATGCTCCTTGCAATAACCTTTCAAAAAGAAACTACATGGCTTCGATAGACGGCCACTATCCTTAGGAAATATTTTAGGTCCATGGCCAACAGAAAAACTTCAAACCATCGCTGAGCGCGCCTGAATACAATCTTTGGAGGGATGGAAAAAATCGCAAAAGTACTAAGTCATACAATAGTTATTGCTCGCATTGTTATTATTAACAGAAACCCTTAATTTCATGTTCAGTGTGTCTTCGTGTTCATGTAGCATTTATATTTGTTGCATTTAGATTGCTTCATTCAAGTGCCCAAGGTCTTTTGGGTGAACATCTTGGTTTTGTGAACATTTATTCTGTGTGATATTGTGTTGCGTATAAACATTTCGGTTTTGTCAGTATTTATGCTACGTGAACTCTTCTGTTGCGCGAACATCTGTTTATATTGCAGTACTCAGATTTAGTACTTGAATGTTCGTTCATGTTTTTATTAGTCCAGTTTGGTGATTGCTGACTACTTTCCGACGATAACTATCATATAAGAGAAAAGGAGTAGCCGGCGCCACGCATAGGCACCAACCTCTCCTTAAATACATTTAATAAAAAAAAAAAGAGACCTGACGATGCTTGTGTAACTTAAACGGCTACTTGCTCGCAAACTTTTGCGCGTTTATTATCCGTCTGCATCATGTCGCAATATAGATATGCACCTAATATAATGTACAAAGCACACCCTTGCATTTATTTCATTGGGTGGACCGGCAACTTATACTAAATAAGGCCGGAGCGACTGCCGTCCCATGCCCTGCTGGCCGAATATAAATGGCCACCCTACATGCCGATGGCCATTCAAGACCCCGCGATGGACCATAGCTTGAAAATAAATCCAGCAAAAAATAATGCAAGAAGACAAACTGTAGTATCGTCCTTATAAGCGGCGATGCAGTAGCCTGGACGGTAGAGTCGTAAAGGGCTAAATTACGGCCCTCTTCCCGGTCGCGTGGACAACGTAAAGTACTCAAACGGAGGTTGTAATCACGAGCTGTCATCAAGTTAACCGACCGGCACAGCAGCGCTTGCCGTTCACCCCTATTTTATTGCACGTCATCGAATTATAAAACGCCCATACGTTGTGGGCAAAGCGTATATTATATCCCAGCCCCTCTGAACGGTTTGTATATCTATTCCTTTCTGAAGGGACACCACGTGACATTTCAGTGGCTTCCAAGTCACTGCGGCGTCATAGGGAACGAACACGCCGATAACGCTGCTCGGTCGGCTCTTCAAGGGGACGAAGAGGAGCAGGTACTATTATCAAGGACAGATGCCACACATAAAACTTCGAATGCTCAGCCGTGATATCACGTTCTCCTTGTGGAATGCAGGAAGTTTTCAAAACAACCGACTCCACAACTTAGGCTCTTCTCTACACCTTTGCATTCCAGCTGGACTCTGCCGTCGCGAAGCTACCCTGCTTTGTCGGATATGGCTAGGGGTGGCCTTCACCAAGTCTTTTGCTTTCCGAATCGGATGGGCCGACGATGTCTCGTGTGATGACTGTGGTAACGAGGAGACTCTTCAACACCTCCTCTGTGACTGTCCTAGCTATAATTTACAGAGATGGTCACTCGCAATCGCGATAGCGCGCTTTGACCGAAGACCTCTAACAGAGGAACTTATTTTAAAATGCTGCCATCACAATGTCATCGCTGCAGAGGGCGACGAGGGCACTGTCGCAGTTTTTAAAGGCAACAGAATTGGACAAGCGGCTGTAGCCTGAATAGATATTTATAGTGCTGCAAGTGCTACTGTGCTGTGCGGTGGCAGTATGCGGCGACAGTGACCAACTGTGACTGTATGTCTACGCTCCTTTCTTTCTTTATCTCTACTTTGCTATCACTTTACCTCCCCCTCCCCTCTCTCCCCAGCGTAGGGTAGCAAACTGGGTCTTCCCCTCTGGTTAAACTCCCTGCCTTTCCCCTTTCCCCCCTCTCTCTCTCTCTATCATTTCTGTAGTGAGATTTTTGAGTAAGTTGTTATTTGTATTTTTATTATATTCTTTCTGTTTTCAATTTGCATGATGACATCTTTTGCCAGATTTGCGTCAAAGAAGGAAAAGCCAGATCGATTATTCATCTGTAATATAGCTTACTGATAATTAATTTTCATGACCATGGTGTTGTACAAGAAAGGCATTTGCATCAGAAAGTACGAGAGTCGTCCTCAGTGAAGAAACTAAGCAATAAGAATGTTGATACTTACTATGGTAGGTGGAGTATGGTGGGTCGGTGGTGGTGGATACCTTTATGGTAGGTGGAGCGACGCCGCCACCGCCGCCGCCAACGACGACGATGATGATGACGATAGTGATGATGATGCCATTGTTCTGTGAGCAGCCTTGTTGCACGTGCATGAGTTTTAGCACGGGTGAACCTTGGTCGATTCCCCCCCTCCTCCCCGCCCACTTGTCGGGGTGCCAAATTTCTCAGGCCTCAACAATAAACTTTTCATGCCCAAGTGCTTTGTAGGCTAGGCTGAAGTGAATACGCGCCGCCGGGAAAAGAACTAAACAAGGAGCAATAAATAATGCTGAGAAGAATACAAACACGCGCGCATTCAAGCCTAGTACGATTTTCTTTCAGAAGCTGACCAAAAGGACCACAGCGGCTGCATGATCCAACGGATAATCCGAATAGGAGGCCCGACCACCAATTATAAGCCCAGTAAAGAATGTTTTCATCACCATCATCATCATCATCATCATCATCATCATCTCTGGCTACAGCAGCGCAGCAACTGTTTCTCTAACTCAACAGCTTCCTTTTTTGTTTGGGCTCACCGCCGCAGTGGTTCGCGTGTGACCCTGATTAACGCCAATCGGGTGGGAACAGGGCGGACGGAATGCAAGAAAAAGAAGCGGCTGCCCGAGCGGTTCGCGACCAACCGGCACCCAGGTGTACGAGTGCGAGCACCCTATAGCGAAGCTGTATACACAACTCGCCCATTACGAGACAAGCGGTGAGCGATCTCCAATTAGCAGAACCAGGCGCCGGACGCTCCACACATTCGGCGCTACCGCTTAGCACGCCCCGTCGGGACTCCTCTCGCTTTGCACCCATTGCCTTCCCGGGGTCCATTACGGCACTTCTCTCTCCGCGCCGCAGTCGGCGCGAAAAGTGCGCCCGCTCGCGTGCAGTTTCCGCAGAAGGGGCGACCGCATTTACGCGATTCCGTGCAGACGGGACGGTATGCAAAGCGTCCCTTAGTCGTCTCGTGCGCCAATTTGTCGACGGGTGGCTGCGACGGCGGCGGCTAGCTGTAGTCTAATGGTGCTCGAGCCGATACCCGCGTTACGACTCGCCTTTGAGCCGACTTCTGCCCGCGGCGGCGTCGCTGGCACGCAGCACGAGGGCGCCGCATCACCCGGGATCGGAGCCGCTTTGCCGCACGGGGCCCAATTATCCCTATAGCTTCGGCACACGCGAAGCCACCGGCTTCGGCGCGGTGCCATTGCCTTAGGCGCCGCTGCGCCTAATTGAAGACCGTCCTCGCGCCTGTCGGCGAAGAATAATGAGAGGAAAGGAGTGGAAGGGACTAGGAAGAATAAGAAGAAGACGCTTTATGCCGAAGAAGTAAAAAGAAAAACGAAAAACGTTAACGAGCGTTCAGATGGCCCCTGGAATTGTCACCACAATTGCAGGACTGGGTCCTCCGCGGCGAAGACGCGTACGGGACAGCCAGGCCTCGCTGAGCTGATCTCGTACCGCTGCCCTTTTCGAGGTTTGCGGTCTGTCAGAGGCCCTCGCTTCTTTTTTTAAGTGTCGCTTCTTAACCACACGGTAGTGGCACGAGGGTGGGTCTGATACTCGTTGTTCGAGTCTTCGGGACGCAAATTTATACGTATACGGACAGGGCTGTTGCTGAATGCTCATAGCTGGGTGCTAGGTCGCGCCGCTGAAAGGAGGCGTAGTAGTAGTAGCAGTAATTTCCAAGTCAGTGTCCCTTTAAGAAGCATTGAATGCACTATGTGTGCTTAAGGGGTGTCCTTTAACGGGTTTAGGCGTGATGCCGCTTCATTTTAGCCAGCGGAGTTCCAAGTCTCTGGAGTAATCAGTTATCCGTGATCTCTCTTTGGTGCTGTTCCTTTGGCGGTATACGGTGGTGCCTCCGAGCAAAACAGGTTGTGCTTACCAGTTCAATTGCACAAGCTCGCGCAAGACACGCGCTGCGTACAATGTGAGGTTCCGCGCATCGGATAATTTTACCAGCAGAAAGTATCAGTGCGAAGAGCAAAGATTGTTCCTTGCCACGCGCGTATCAAATTGCTTTAAAATTTATGCGGATCCGATGCATTGCGGCAGATGATGGGTGAAAAGCTCCTTGAGGGCTTCCGCAGCACTGTCAATACTAAGATGCATTTCTCGCACTACAATTAGAATTGCAAGTAGGGTGTGAGACCGGGTTAGTAGCTGTTCCGTATCGTTAGACAGCGTAAAACGAGACAAAGGAACGCAGGAAAACTCTGACAACGACAAACGCTGTCTTGGTTCCACCTTTTTTTGCCGTCCTTTGGCTCGTTTTGCGCTGTTTAAACGAGAATTGCAAGTACTGGTGTATAGTGTTTGAGTGGGCATGTTGGAGCAGCAGGGATACAACCCGCCATAAACCCGTTCCTTTACTTGGTGCAGATCGCTGCACTTGCATCGGGATGGACCAGCTGCCCGACGGTGACCAGCCGACTTGCTGTGACGCTTTCAGCTTTGCACTGCGCAACTGCGTCGCCGGACTAACTTCACGGAACCGGAATGGCGTCATCCACATCTGATGCATTGTCAGACACCCAATGTCCTGCTTCGGCGTCTAATGCTCGATGCGCGATACCGGAAATGTTCATCTATGCACGAGTTATGCTTCCTCATTTTGATGCTTCACTATCTTCAGTGCCATCACACCTACCCGACTATTTAATACGTCAGCTGCTAGCTGAACCTTCCAGTCGGAATGTTGGAGCAGCAGGGATGCAGCCGGCCATAAACCGGTTCCTTTTCTTGGTGCAAGTTGGTGACGCTTCTTCTTATTATTGTGAAAAATCGAACAATGTGTTTCTGCTGCTACTACCATGCCCCAGTGCTTTTACCCCATTACTTCCGATTGTTTCAATGTTATCCAACTGCTAATATTGTGTGGGGACATAGATGAAAACCCTGGACCTGATGACCTGAATTTACCACTGGATTTAGCAGTTGTTAAAACTATTGTTGCACATGTTGACTCGCGTCATGATGAACTAAGGATAATGCTTGACGACGTCAAAAAAAGTCAAATCGCCCGAGAACAAATTGTGTCTGACATTAACGCTAGACTCGCCATTGTAGAGGACTGCGTAAACAATTTGGATGAGTGCCAAACTAATGACCTGCAACAAGTATAGTTGCGGATACAGTTCGCGAAGAAGGTGCCGAACTTCGGAGCAGGCTAGGCGATCTTGAAGACCGCGTGCGTAGGGTGAACCAATTTTTTTACGGTCTTGCTGACTCGTCAAGTTAATCCTGGGCTCAATCGGAAGAAAAAAGTTAAAGCTCTTGTATGCAGTAGCTTAGGTATGCAGTCATCATCTGACAGTATATCTCGAGCCAATAGATTAGAAGCATACGTAGCTGCTAAATGTCGACCAATAATTGTAAAATTTACAAGCTTTAAAACAAAAGATGCCATATTTTCTAATGAGGAAAACCTAAAGGATCAGGTGCAAGCATTTCTGCAGACTTCTGCGAGGCAAGCCATAATTGCCGAAAGAAACTTGCCGAGTATGGCAAGGCAAGCGGACAGCCCTTTTCCTTGAGGCGCAATAGGATGTTCATCAACAAAAATATGCTTCGTGTACTTCTCGCAAACCAATACTGTGTACGAAATTCCACAGATTGCAGATCATTTTCCGCTTTCGTCAATTGCTTCTACGTCACGGCAGGATAACCCGCCAAAGAGATAGCACAAGTCTCCTAAGAGGGGCGTGCCTACAGTGGGCAACATATCTTTTGTATTTGCAAACATTAGAAGTGTCATTCACAAACAAGATTATTTGTCTTCTATCATTGATGATTGTGCTGCAGATGTGGTTGTACTGACAGAAACTTGGCTTTCAAGTAAAATCGTTGACAATAAAATTTTACACTTTCACAATCATTATAAATTCTTTAGATCTGATCGAAGCGGAAGAAAAGGCGGTGGTATGCTTATTGCAGTATCAACGCGTCATTTCTGTCAAGTTATTCTAGCCATATCTCCACTAGAAATTGTGTGTACATGCGTTCGTTTTGGACGTCACGAAGTAAATATTTGTGTCTGTTACCGTGCACCTCAATCTTGTTCGACGTTCTGCGATTATTTATATGACGTTTTAAATAGCATTCTTATCCGCCGCGGTTGCTCAGTGGCTATGGTGTTATGATACTGAGCACGAGGTCGCGGGATCGAATCCCGACCATGGCGGCCGCATTTCGATAGGGGCGAAAACACCCGTGTACTCAGAATTTAGGTGCGCGTTAAAGAACCCCAGGTGGTCGAAATTTCCGGAGTCCTCCACTACGGCGTGCCTCATAATCAGAAAGTGTATTTGGCACGTAAAACCCCATAATTTAATAACATTCTTGTACGATGCCCAAATTCTCCCCATTTAGTTTTAGGTGATTTTAATTTCCCAGATATTTTGAGGGATAGCAGTCATGGCTTTATTTACACGTGTACTAATGAAAGCTCTGATTTTGTTAATCTCTGTTATGATTTCAATTTAGCCCAATTAGTAAAAAAAACCTACGCGAGATACTACTACCTCATCTAACATGCTAGATTTAGTCCTTACTTCAATCCCAGATGTGTTTTCAGCATTTACATATTTGCCTCGGCTAAGCGACCATTGTATCCTTCACTTTCTTTGCAACTTTCTTTTCGATCAAGCGCCACAGCACAGCAAAATCATAAGAGATTATGCTAAAGTGAATAGCGCCGCTATTGGCGTCGAAATGCAATCTTTTTGCGAATCGTTCCTGCGCTTCTACACGTATAATAGTGTAGAAAATAACTGGGCAAATTATAAAACAAGACTGCTTTCCCTTATCGAGAAATACGTGCCTTTCCGCAAAATTCATTCCAAGTTTCGCTCTCCTTGGTTCACTCCGCTGCTCAGCCGCCTACGAAACAAGAAAAAAAGAATTTACAGAAAAGCAGTATCAAGGGATAACGCTGAGCGTCTTATCAAAATTGCGTCTCTGATTACCAGCGTGAACTTGAAGCGGCCAAGCGCAATTTTTTTTCAAGCACTCTTTCTGCGCTACTTCGAAATAAACCGCGTAAATTTTGGGAAGTGGTTAGCGGTAAACCGAAACCAGATATCCAACTATCTGATGAAACGGGTAACGTCATACCATCTGATATGTGCTGTGTTGCTCTGCATAACGTATTTAAATGTTCGTTTTCTGATGTTCTCATCTCTAGGCCGAGGTTATTCCATTGATTGTATCTTTTTAGACTTTGAAAAAGCTTTTGACAGGGTATGCCATTGTCTCCTTCTTCTGAAATTAAGCAGACTTAACATCGACCCTTATTTAGTTAAGTGGATTGAATGCTTACTCGACAAACGAACTCAGTTCGTATCCGCTAACAATTCCGTTTCACCAACCTGTTTCGTAACTTCCGGTGTGCCACAAGGCTCAGTCCTTGGACCTCTCTTATTTCTTATTTACATCAACGATCTGCTGGAGAAATTGAAGTCTAACATGCGTCTTTATGTTGATGACTGTGTTATTTATCGTGAAATAGTCAACCCAGATGATTCCTTTTTACTTCAATCTGACCTTAACACCATTTCTTCGTGGTGTAACCAGTGGTTAACGAAATTAAATGTCAACAAATGTAAAATGATCAAATTTTCTCGCGGTAGTGCCGTTTCTACATTCTCATAGAAAATTAACTCTACTCTGTACTCTGTCACTTCCTATAAATATTTAGGTGTTCACGTTATTAACAATCTGTCATGGCAAACTCACATTGAATACGTGACAAACTCTGCCAATCAAACACTAGGTTTCTTACGTCGCAATTTTTCTTGCGCGCCCTCTTCCCTAAAACTTACATTATATAAAACATTAATAAGGTCTAAACTAGAGTATGCTTCATCAATTTGGGATCCATCTACAGCACAGCTAACATACTTACTTGAAGTCATTCAGAACCGCTCTGCACGTTTCATTGTATCCAATTTTTCCCGCAGTGACAGTGTACCCGCCATCAAAACTAGCATTCATCTGCCCGACTTATCATAAAGAAGGAAAATCGCCCGATTATCACTCTTTCATAAAATGTACTATACTAAACCAGAATTAAGAAATGACCTTTTTATATCACCACATCATATTTAATCTCGAATGAAGGCGAAGATGCTGCCTGAGTCCAAGGACTTCGAGCCGCCACCTGAGGAAACCACAACAAATACTGCCGGACTATTCTTTAATAAAGTTTCTTCTTCTTCGACCACAACGCCAAGGTACAAGTACCAAGATGCCGCACAAGCCTTTTCTTCAATTCTTTTCTGCCCGAGACAGCATCCGAATGGAACCACCTCCCGGTCTCTGTTGCCAGCAATCAGGTTCATTCATCTTTTCAGACTGCTACATCTAACATTATATAATGATTTACCACTCCTCTCTGTAACGCCCTCAGACACTAAGTGTATTTTGAATGAATAAATTAATTCATTACATAAATGTGTTATGAGAAACAAGATATCCAACGTATTAACTTTAACGCCTCAACACCACTTCTAAAAACATGATCAATTGCATCTTTCAGTCTATATAGTGGTGTAAATGTCCTCAAGGGACGCAATGAACCACATGAACACCACTTGCAACTTATAAAGCAGTGCCACTACTCAGTTTCTTTCTGTTCAAACTCCTACACGCTAACGCCCCAGCTGCCGTTATTCGTTATTTCGCAATCCACGCCTCATCTTTGTGAGAGACCATCCGCTACGTCTACTCACCGAGTCCTCGACAACGAACCCTGGCTACGTCTACATGCTACACCTTAACAAGCGTAATGCGGCAGCATGTTCAAAATATGACCAGATAATGCCTTTGATTACGCTTACTTTAGCACAGGCCAGCGTTACAAACCCCATTAAAATCCTTCCGAGGACACATATCTCACCCTGGCGTTAACAGTGAAAAACGTAGACGGGACACGAGACGAGAAGACGACACCACAAGCGCTGACTTTCAACAACGCTTATTAGAAAGAAACACGGTTTCTTGCACCTTTGCCCACAGGTGTCACAGACACGTCATTGCACATCATGTGAAACACACACTTTTTTTTAACTCAAGATAATGATTGTACGTGCAAATGCTCGTTCTTTTTTTTTTGTTAGTAACAAAAACAAGCACAGTTCCAAGTTCGTTGGGGCTACCAAATATTCACAAGCATAGTGGCCCGGTTTTCAGTTTGGCTGCTTATGAGTGTGGCTTCACTCAATACCGGGTGCGGTTTGTGCGGCGGCCAGTATACATTGCATTTTGCCAGGTTCGTCTAATTAGATTAGCGTCTGCATTGCGACAAAAAAAAAAGAAAAAAAACACTCCGGTGGTAAAATCGCCCGCTGTAATCAACTTAAAAAAAAAGGAAAATAAAATGTTCATGTGAATGCATTCATTCATGCGTTCAGCTGTTCTGCTGCTGCTGACAGAAACACAGTGAACAGGGGTGTCGTTGAGCCGCTGCGTTTTATTTTGTCCAGCGAGATAGTCCGCCCTCTTTGTAAGCAACCTTAAATGCTGGCGACTTCGCACGAATGCGTATAGGTGATCCAGGAACGCGAGCAATGAAACTAATTTAAGCGCGAGGACGAAAACTAAAGAGGTCTACGCTGGATCAGCTTTGAGACAGTAAAGACTACCAGCGTCATCCTGTTTATTTCTTGTGCTTGCGTCCGTCTGTGTTACGTCGATGCTTCGTCAGCAACTACGCCATAGCTTGCCTCTTTCCATTTTCCATTACAACGCCTAAGCAGCAAGGCGAGATCCCAGGTGAACAACGACTTGTTCCGTCTTGCCGGTGGGACGTTGAGTGCTGCGTCCTTTGTGTGGGAAACGAGCGAGCGGTCGTGGTCCCTGCACCAATTTCGAGGTGAGGGGTACAATTAACGCAAAGGCAGTTGTGTTCTGGCAGGTTATTGTACGCGTGTTTCCGTCGAATTCATCCGTGGGAAGCCGGCAGTGCGGGCATAACGGTGCACCTCTGTCACGCCTTCGGGCAGTCAGTCATTCGCGCGTAGTGCAGTTGGGAATGCCGTTACCGAAAGCTTTGGCCGTTTACCACTATAATACCCTCCCTCGACCACGTGCAGGTCATGCATCTATAAACCCGTAATTTCTATCCCGCTCGCGTGTCATCATTCGCTGTGGCATTCATTGTCTCATTGGTTAGTGCAGTACGTGGCGTACAATTCCCGCTATCGGTTCGTCGAAGTGCTGTGAAGCCGAAGTTACCTACTATACGTTTAGTTTAAAGACGAGTGACGTCGTTCTGCGCCGAGGTTTTGTGAGCCAGGCTTTACGGAAGTGGTTTCTTAAGGCGTTTCGCCAGAGTCGTAAACGTAAAAACTGGCGGACAAGGCAGTGCGGTAACTTTGCAACTGCCGTTACGAAGGGGCCGTAGTTGGAGCAGTGTGCCGGGACATTCATTGTTATCTTTGGCAACAGTTACGGCATAGTTCAAAATCGAACTTTCCAGACTTAACGATTATTATTGTAAATATCGGTATTTCACGTGATCATTCGTTCTATAGTCCCTCTTTGTTTCTTGACGCCCTTAGTTGAGCTGGGTAGACGAAGAATTTTTTTTTACGTGATCATTCGTTCTATAGTCTCTCTTTGTTTCTTGATGCTCTTATTAGTTGAGTTGGATAGACGAAGAAATTTTTTTTATGGGAACTGTACTGAAATTACAGTTTTACGCTACTGGTGAAATGCCGTCAGCAGCCTTTATATTCACCTACACTAACGCTACAAAAGTTACGACTAAGTATTCGGCAATATATTTAGGCAACGCACATAGAGAGCATATGCAGTTATTTAGGCTACGAACATTAAACTAGCCAGCCATAAAAGAAAAGCACGCATTGTAGCATGTATATGAACGAAACAGACGTTCTTTCTGCTGAGTACTCGTGATGTTTGAAAAGGGCTGTGGAAGTTTCAGCTCCCATGTTTACAGTAAAAAAAAATAAAAAAATCTTTTCGACCAATACAATGTACTGACGGATGCCTCGATTCTACTCTTTCTTTAAGCTAAATGTTGCCTAGGGCACCCAAACAAGAGTGAGTTTTAAAGGGCCACCAGAGAGAGACACTAAGGCAATTTAGACTGATAAAGTATTCTTTCAAATCTTCATTTTACCAATTCCTTGGTAATAGTTGTTGTTGTTGTTTACCAGGAGAGGAAGGGGTGAGGGGCTTACTCTAGTTTTTAGGTTTAGCGCCAAGTCCCAGCGCTGCAGCATCAGTATGACGTCATTGATATTAAAGTACCTTCTCGTACTCAGGGCCGTTGTGGTCAGAATATCTTTTGTTGAGAGAGGGGAGGGGGAGCGGCTGAAGGGGGGCAGATCATCATTGTCCATTTTCGTTGGTAGTACAGAAGGCCACATCATTAAGAGACACTCGATTGCGCTGGGCAGGAGGGGATCGGGGGGGGGGGGGGGGGGCGAGGGGTGCTGGCAGTAGGAAATACTGAGGGATCGGCTGCGCCCCATGCTGCCCCGCTTTAGAGCTGCCCCTGGTCGTAACGCAGTAAAAGTCCTCCAGTTATGCTAAGTTCAGTCACTGACTCCTTTAGGATGCAATGTACTGCATATTTAAAGATAAAAGAAGTATAGCTTTATGGCCGAGCAGACGACGTCAAAATTGATGATGTCATGGCGCGCTTGTGCTGGCTTTTCAAGGTGGCGTCGTCACCTTCTTTGTTTTTCGCGCCTTTCCTGATTCACCATTCTTATTCTGACTGTATCAATAGATCTTTGTTTTTGTATTTTAGAAGAGTAATTTATTTATACTTTTCAACTTATTTGTCTGTTTCTTGCAACTTTATTTCGGCTCGACTCCACTGGGTGTTCGGTCGGCGTCCGTTGCAAAACGTTGAATTGTTGCGTGCATGAAAGGGTGGTGTGAAGTGAAGTGAACACACAGAACAACTATGCATTTCGCTGCTATACTTCGGGAAGATTGATGCATAATATAAGCGAGGCACTGCTACAAAGGCAAAGTCTTGCAACATGATGCAGACTTGAAGTGATCAACAGTAGCCGAACATTAAGATGTGTCCGAAGTCAACGTATCGACAAGGCCGCCGTCAAGCCAAATCGAAGACATATCCACCTTGTCGAAGTCTCCTGATGAACACATGTCCATTTGTCAGAGAAATTCCTCGTTGGACCGCTGCTGACTAGTACGAATAAAAATGTAGCACTTTCCAAAACAGTGTGCCGTCCGTCACCAAAGGAATCATCTCCTAAAGTTCACTTTTCAAATAGAAAAATAATGAAAACCTAGCTGCGAAAATACAAGCATATCATGGGTAAGCAACTAAAGCTTCGCTTTGAGACGAGGCTAAAGCTCACTGAACAAGCTCGCTGAACTCGTACTAGAACATTGTAAATGCGAGATTTGCGTCCTGCCAACGATTTAGATAGCAGATTAAACAAGAGAAGTACAGTTCAAGCTAGGATTTAGCCTCGCAATCACTGCTACTACTGCCGTCTGCAGACGCGTTTTCCAGCCACCAGTTAGCATTGAGATTGCGCCGCGGGTTATGGTAGTTATTGGGCGCTCTCAGTGCGTCTCTGCACATTAATCTCCGGCTACATCTTCAATCTCCTCGTAATTACCTCTGTCTCCGTGTGTACACAGTGCGTAACGCAGTCGAAAATGTCCCTATTAACCTGCGCTTTCCCCTTCTTCCCCTATCTCTGACTCCGCAGTGTCAGTGCGGGTAAATATACCGAATGAAATTTATCGCGATTTGCTTTATTCATAACCGGCGATCCCTGAACGGCTTCTACGAAAGCAGCCCCGCCCACGGAATACGCATGCGCTTGTCCCGTTCCGAAGCCCGTGGCAATTGCAGCCTATTACGGCCCACACACCTCACGCACGCCGCCAACACTAATGGCCGAACAGCGTGTCGCCACCGCCGAGCAGGTGGCAACGGCAGTGGCACTATTGGCACTATCGCCCGAAGCATTCAGGCTCCATTCAGGCGGTCATAAATCACGCCATTTGTGCCCATACGACGCGCGCACACACTCCCAAACACGCTGTTTCCTACAGTGACGGGACGTGGCCGCCCTCATGACAGCAACTACACAGTTAACGATGAAGTGCGCATGATTGCGCTCTGTTGTAATAAAACGCTAATGCGGCGTTAATATGAATAACGAAAGTAGTTGCGCTGTGAAAAGTGCGGTATCTTGAGTTTCGCAATTCCAGAAAGCAAAAAAATAAAAAAATAACACAAAAATGGCAGTATGGTGCTGCTGCGCTTCTCTGCTCGTCCTCGCACGCAAGGCTACGTTGGCCGCGATTGCGTTGTTTTATTTTTTTATATATACTTTTTTGCAGCTGATTTTGGAACGGGCCCAGTATAAAAAAAATGTTCATGTCTCTGTGTTAATGTTGTTCAGCTTATTTTATTCGCGGCCACGGCCTGCTCTGGATATGGTAACACGAAACAACATGGCAGAAGATAAACATACCGAACACAAAGACCACTGACACCCAGCCGTCTTGAGAAGGCTTCATTTTAGAATAGTGTCTCGCTGTGAATCTATTTATGCCGCAATCAGAAGAGACGCTCTAATATACCAGCGTGTCAGTGGAGTCTGATCTTTTTCTTCGGCCTACATACATATCACTCTAAACCTTAAACCTCAGGCCACGGGTGCCTTTGCAGAGTGGGGCCTTTCCTTCTAACACAAACGCACGTCATCATCATCATCGACAGCGCCGCCGTTGTCGTCATCCTTATCTTTACGTCAACTGCAGGACCAAGGCCTCTTCCAGTGGTTCAATCTTATTCCAACGAAATTCCGAATCTTCGCCAGGAGTGCATCCAGGGGGTGCACAGTGGGCAGGGCGACCCTAACGCCACTCCTCCTGTCCCCGAAAAAAAAAAAGATTTCTGGTCACGTGTTTCCTATTTCCATATATAAAACAGCCAAACTTGACAGAGAAGTGAGCCTCGAGGGCCTGAGGCAGACAAAGAGTAAGAGAAGAAAGGATACGTGCACTGGTAGATGGACGTCATACTGCTCAATAGTGAAAATGTTTCTCTGCATTTTACCTCTCTCATATTCTGCACACAAGGCACATTCTCGACAGATTGAAGGTACGCCTCAACGGTAGCACTGCTTCTTCGAATTTGGTTTATCGTTCATTGACCAATATGTAGCTGCGGCGGATCTAGCAGTGATTACTGCTGGTTTCGCCTCGTCGTTAGCCTTACGCCAGTTTGTTCCCTTTAATAGTTCGGCGAAATCGCCAATCCAGGTCTAGCGAAACATCGGCCTGCGGAGAAAAATAAAACATGTGGAGGCGCGTGGATCCTCCCAAAGCGTGTTGTCTTATGAGGACTCTCTAATGTAAGTAAAGGAGGACAAGAAACGGACGGGCAAATGCGAGGATGAGAATGAGGGAAGCTCCTAACGACTGCGACCTGATCGTTCCTAACTTTAGCTTCTCAAATGCAGCCTATCGGTGGCGATGTCGGTGGCCGTTAATGTGCTGCTTCTAAATCTTCGACGGAAAGCTCTGTAGCTTCCATCGCATGTGCTGAACCGGCACCCCGACAAATTAATTGGTCAGGAAATACTTCTTTAGGGAGTTTATCCCAAGCAGATGGCAATTGGGATGCGATCCAAAAACATGCAAATGAAACATAAGTAGTGTGGCTCTTCTCTTCATGTTGGCCTCTTTCTCGTGACGTGGGTTCGCATAGAGTATACGGTGCCATTTCGAGATCCCTTTTGTAGAGATTGGACCGACGCCGCCATTAAAGTGGCCCGCGTTATTTCTTTTGTCGGTCTTTTCGTTTTGTGCGCCCACACCGATCACGTATAAATAATGCATGTATAGTTCCAGGACTTTTACACTCTGGCTCGTAGTCAAGAGAGCACATACTAACATATCTCTAGTGCCACGTCCAGTTGATTTCGCTTCACTGGGGTCTGTTGCTTGTAATAGGTTTCTATTTGCATTCATATGGCGGTGCCTGCGCACATTTGGAGCCTATACGTGCGCTGTTCGCGTAAAGTAGTCCACAAAGCGCCAGCTAGGGAGATATTGGACGAGTATTGCTATTACGTTAAAAAAAGGCAGCTGCTAAATCTCTTCGCTGTTCCCTTCGGCCAGCTGGACAGGCATCCTCTATAGGCTCAATGCCGCAAAACCACGCGGACGGAAAGGAACACGCGCAAGAGGCATTGCTTCCTTTCTAACAACGTTCACAGTTAGTCTGAATGTCTTCATTTGTGCGCGGGTTTTGCGTCATTGGGACGGGCCTTAGCAGTCATAACACAGACCTTGAGGTGTTTTACTGCACTGCCATTGTAGCCATAACATGGACCAGCATCAGTGAACGGTCAAAAGAAATTAGGCTCCCTTGCGAAGCGGGTAGCTTTCGCCGTAGTACAAAGAAGTGCACAAGCAAAGAAGGCGATGCAAATGGCGACAATTCATTATTTAGTGAATTCTCTCGTTAAGATGTTTTAGCCAGTTCACATAAGATCTTATGACCGATTGACAATTAAATCTGCTGCGTAGCTGTAGACGTAACCAAAATGGTGTGAACGTCGGTTTAGCATTCTTCAGCCCTGCGAAAAGCGACACCGATATTGATGATCATGCAGCAATTCTCAAGAAATTTCCGGCGTCCTGAGCCTTCTGCCGAAGTGAAGCAAGGTTTCCTATGCGCGAGAGTGCCTTCACGCCTTCAGTTGTAACGTATTGCGGGAAAGCTTGGCAGCCAAATATAACTGAGGTACACTGGTGACAACAACCTCAATCATATTTTTTTTTTTTTACAATGGCACTCGCTTAATTTGTTTCGTGAGATACGCACGCCTTCCGATAGATGACGTCAGCGTGAGGGAACGCGGGCCCCCTGCAATCTTAGAAGTGTTGATTGAGTTCCGAGTGGGGGGAGGGGTAGTGACTTGCAGTATCATGGCGTCGGTCAAGCCGCAGGCGGAAATACCTGCTAAAGTCCCCGCCCAGGGGTCACCAGCCAAGGCTTGTCACACAAATGCATAACGGCGGCGTAGAGAATTGCCGCAAAAGCCACAATCCTGCGCCGATACATTGCTGGAAGCTGCAGGCGTGATAGAAGGTGCGAGCTATATGGTGTATCTAAACACAAGTCTTCAAATGCGTAACTCACGGTAAATCTCACTTTTTTTCCAGGGTGGGAGAAGAGACAAGAGAAACAATGGGAAATGAAAGGAAAAGAGGTCAAACCAGAAGAAAAGCTGTCATGTTTGCCATAAGCTCTTCACAGTGGCGAAGTGTAAAGGGTGGAATAAATGAGAAGAATGGAATATATAAAAATAATCTGTCCTGCACAAACGCGATAAGTTTTGCGCGAGTGCCTTAATGGCATACTGTTAGTCACTGGAGTTATATAACATTTACTTTGCGGGTAACTATGTATTGCTTAATTGTCTACTTTCTGTTATTTCCGGGAACAGTGCGTGTCGGTTGTGGTGCTGTTTTCCAGTTTTACACCTGTAGTCCTACTACAGTATGTATGTCCTACAGAGCCGGGCGCTGATAAGAAAGAAGGCAGTAAACAATGTTTGTTCACTTTGGCGGCTATACCATAGACCAGGGCCCGTATGCGCAAAAAGTGGTTACGATACTATTGGTTCTGGTGCAAGATATATTACTACATAAGGTGGACGTGCCAATGGCAAAGAACAGTTATGAATGAGAAACTCTGTAAATATGGCCCCGGTATTCCTGTCACATTTTTTTAAAGAAGAGCACCAATTAGCAGATGAGACTATTAATTATTGCGTGGACATCTTCAGCGTGGCATTCCAATTTTTTCCGCTGTATTTATAAGGTTGTCAATGTCACATACACGCAGGCAGGGCTTGATCTTGGCGCCAAGAGAGTCATAAACCATTGCACTCTTATATGTTTGGCAGCGCTCTGCTATACTAGCTGTTTATAGCTCAGCAGGCAGTTCAGCGAACAGCATGACAAAGTAATAATGATCGCCGTCGAGGGTGGCATTCGCGTCAACAAAATAAAGAGCATCGGATAGCAACCCCTTCTCTCGTTTCACGTGTTTGTCATTAGCGGCGCAATCATCGTCCGGGGAGTTTGCTATGTTAATGCCAACGGATAACCACGCGCATGCTTAACGCAAGCACTAATTAGCAGAGGCAATACGAGCGGCTTCAGCTGCTCACAGTGGTGGTATGCTCCTCGAACAAGGTCTTACGTAGTGCAGTTAGCTGGCACACGATGCGAGGGGTCCCACGTGCCCGGGTAGCTATAGAGCTGACTCGAGCGAGAAAGCCCAAGCCGGGCTAATGCCAGCTCATTTCTCGGCCACTCAATTTGAACCACGCGTTCGGCCTCGTACTCAACCTCCGGCAGTTTGAGCGAGCAAGAGATCCTAATTATGATGCCGAAAGCTGATTGCGTGCCGCGAAGTGCCCTCCGAAAAGCCAACGTGTAGGCAGTGATTTATCCGACGCATGGCCTCTAGCATCTTTCTACATCCTTTAGTGTAGCTACTCTGTACTTTACGCTCCTAATTGGCTGAGCATGCGGCCGTCTATCGCACGCAATAATGACTCAATCTTCCGGCGCGTCGATGTCCGCTCGCTGAGGTATGCGCTTGCACGTGCGCACGTTTATCCGTGCGTGCTTGTGCGCGTGCGTCAGCGTAACCTCTCCTCTGCACCAGAGACCGCGATGCACTGATATAACTATAAAATGGTGTGCTGTGGGCGGCCACCATGATATGATAATAAAACACGCTGCTGTTTCTATACTGTAGCAAATGGGCACCGTTTACCTCAAGTTCGTTCGAAGTGCTAATAACGTCTCTGCGATTCTTGCAAACCGCCATAGTAAAGCTACATATGCCTTCCCCGATACTCATGCCGAAAGTCGCGTGGCTTCGTAGCAAGAAAATGCAATTTTATCCGTGTCTTCAGCCGCTCTGTGAATGTCAAGAGCCACATGCGTCTGAGCACACGTGGCTCAGGCACAGATGCCACACGCACAGTCTCTGAAGCCGTCATGCATATGCCAGCTCCAAGATGCTGCACGCCCCCCCCCCCCCCCCCCCCCCACTCCGCCCCACATCCGGAGTCCCTTCTGCCAATGGGTGCTGAAGTCCTCGTGAATAAGTGCGAGTAAAGTGGTAAAAATGTGTATGTGGCAGGCGGCCATCAAAACGTATGGGCCATCAGCCACTTACGGCCTTTTGCACGCATACCGCTTGAGTTAACTTGAGTCAGCACCACTCAAGTGTAACTTGAGCGCCTCAGGTGCCGCTTGAACTCAAATTCCCCTTCAGTGAGCACCTGAGCTCACAGTGCGCCGTTTCCGCCTTGAATAAGTAACACGTACGGTGATTCGTATAGCCCACGCAGTGTGCGAGTTATTAAAGAATCAATCAATCTATCTCTCTATCAATTAAAGACCGAGCTTTATTTAAACAATTCAAGGAATGCGTACAAAAATAGTTGGATCAATAGCCTATGTGAAGAGCAGTTGGTCCAATGCACAAAAATACATACACACATCAACCAAGTACATATTTGCTCAATGAGTAAGAACATTATTTACATGAACAAGTACTTTTTTTTTCAAGGAAGAGTAATTACGTTTGGCCAGACAAGAACAAGCGTTTACATACAGTAAGATCAACATTTCTGGTTACATTTATTTCCATAGGCACAGTGTTCCAAGTTATAGACCCAAAGAGCTGTAACAATCGTTCCCCGTAGACATTTCCGCAATAAGGAAGGTTTGTGTTAAGGGTAGTTACTTGCCTAGTGTTTGCACGCGGGAAGTTAAACATGGTGTTGGGTAACGGGAAGTTGGTGTTGAGTATTTTATGAGCTGAACAAGTGATCTTAAAGTTTCATAACGCCGTGAAAGAAAGAATACGAAGGTCAGTAAACAGAATGCTACTAGGGTGATGAACCGACGGAAATGTTATTCTAAGGGCGCGTTTCTGCTGATCGCCGATCAATACGAGAACACCAGCATCGCCGACAGTAAATGCCGCACTTAGCCACATTACGGCCCTGTCATCGGCCAGGAATCGATAAGAGTTTCCATATTGGCGGGTCAGCAACTGTACTTTGGCAAATAGTAGAATAGAAGGGTTCGCAGCGCGCTATACTCACAATGAGCCATATCGCCGGCCTGCGCAATCCGCCAATTACCAAAGCGCTCATGAGCTTGCACGCGAGCGCCGGCGGCCGGGTCGAACGCCACTCCCAATATCAGCTTCCTCGTATTGCACTTCGCGCGAAACAAATGGAGGCACTCAGAATAGGTTCCCGCCTTCGCTCCCCCCCCGCAGTTCTCCATTACCGGCAGCCCCGAAGGCATGCCGGCACGGGACTAGTTGTTTCATCTTCGAGGGTCAGGTACCATAGATGGTGCAGTATGTAACGCATGCGCTGCTGCAGGGCGGGTGCAGCCCTCCTTGCCACGACCGTCACGCTCGAATATAAGTCACCGACCTATCGCAAGGAACACGCCGCTCCGCCCGACATTGTACAGTTGTGGCGGCCCTATGTGCCTGGCTCGCTGGTGTGGGCGAACCAAATGCACCTGCGCCTTGTAACTCTCTCGTCATTGCAACGCGTGCGATATGTAGCTCACATTCTGCATGTAGGCTGAATTTAATCCAGTAAATGCTGCGAAGTGTCTGAGCAGGCTTTGGCCGCAGCGCTGCCGGAAGGCTGCCATGCAGTGCTAAACCGGTGATGCCGAGTCCGTGATGTCCGTGAGTCCATATTGATGCTCAGCAGACTGCGGCTTTCGTCACTGGCAACGGTGCTGCGCGTTCTGCTGCGAATGCTGTGCGATTATAAGAACCCCGCAGATAGGTTTTGGCGTTCCGAGACGAATTCTGGGTGGTTTATGCACGTCTAGGAGTATTCGCTGCGGCGTTTTTTTTTTTTTTTTTTTTGTTACCCGGGTCTTTCAGCACGTAAATATTATTCATTCAAGATTCGGACCACCCACGCTTTCGCTTCCACTTCTGCCATTCATTCAACACGCACCTATTGGCGCTCTGCACCTCGCCTGATCTAACCTTTGTTGTCAGATATATGTATACAACGCCTGTATACCTATATTATACTATAATACAGAGTGCTGTTTTTCCGCACATCTTTAATTCAGTGCGCCGTGACAATGCGTGACGTGAATAGTTACTTTGCGCACCAGATCGATAGTGCGCGTCGTAATAAACTGGGCCCGTATTCACAAAACGTTCTTATGCTAAAAGCATTCGTACCAGCCAATAGCGATGTAGGACATGTTATTAGCGAAGGCGATCATCCAATGAAAAGCAGCACTTACAAACGAAAAGCTTCGTGAATTTGGCCCCTCATCTATAAGGAGAATAACTAGTATAGTAGCAACTAATGTTCAAGAACTACTACGCCCTCAAAAGAATAACTGATATCGTAGATCCCGCTTTTTAGTAATCAACCAACCTAAATCATATCCAGACGAATAGAAAGAAAGGACAGGTTCGTTTGCTTGAGGCTATAGGCCCTCCTGCCGCAAGCAACATTTTCCCTCCTCCTCCTCCTTGTAGAGCCCACTAAGTCCCCTAAGCAGGAAACCTCCTTCGTTGTGTGTCCTTACAGTTCGTCGTCGTTACAGCTTGGCAATAAAATTGCGCGTCCTAAGGATTAAGCCAACCCGCAAGAGAGAAAAGCAAGTTTCGCGTTGTCATTAGCCAATTTCACGTTTCCCGTAGCGAAAAAATAAAAATAGTGGGAAGTTCATTATCTTAAAGAAGTGACACAAATCATTCCGCCCTATTCGTACCCATCAGCCTGTCACTATTAAGCGTTTCTGTATATAGCTTGTCGCGTTTCTGTGCAATTTGTCTGGAAGCATAGTTGCAGTATCCTATGGGAAGCTAACCCGAGACCTGGGCAGTGACCACTCCTTTCGACCAGCGTATGCAATGGGAAGGAACGTTTAATTTCCTGCATAAGTCTTCTGGTAAGATTATTCGTGCGTACTCGCGGCCTGGACCGGGAACGAAAAAAAAAACTGAGCAATTTGCTAACAGGCCGAATGCGACATGCCACGCCGCGACACGGCTAAGTCAAAGCAAATTGACCGTGTGCCACAGCCGGTAGAGACACTGCTTTTGCCTTTCGCGATGGACGAGATGGTAAAGTATTGCTCGTAATTAGTCGAACGTCCAGGTAAGGTAGCATAGTTCGTTAAAAGTTCTTCTGAGTTATGATCTACGAGCGCGCACAGTGGTTTCATATAGCGCAGCTGCTCTCTCTTTCTAGGAGTAGAATGGGGAAAAAGTTTAAAACTAAATTAAATTATGGGATTTTACGTGCCAAAACCACTTTCTGATTATGAGGCACGCCGTAGTGGAGGACTCCGGAAATTTCGACCACCTGGGGTTCTTTAACGTGCACCTAAATCTAAGTACACGGGTGTTTTCGCATTTCGCCCCCATCGAAATGCGGCCGCCGTGGCCGGGATTCGATCCCGCGACCTCGTGCTCAGCAGCCCAACACCATAGCCACTGAGCAACCACGGCGGGTGGGGAAAAAAGTCGGCGTGGCCACTGTGTAAATGGAAACAAAAGTGATGCAAGTGTATTAAGATCGTCTGTTAGCACAAGGCACCTGGCCGAAATTTTACTCGATGCCATCAGCTAAGGCGTCCTTCTGAAGCAAAGGTGTAGCTTCGGGGTGTGAAACAGTGTTTAGTGTAAGACTGTACATATAATCCTGCTTGTTTCATACCTGCTCCCGTGGATTTTGCTTATTACATGTGAGTCGGTGCAGAATGCGTAAATCCCTGTTTGGGATCTGAGGTTCGGGTCCTTCTGAAAGGCTCCCCCCTTCCCCCATTCTTCTTTATTTGCTCTCTCTTTGTCGCGCCTGTGCTAGGTACGTAACCAAAAAAAAAAAAAAAAATTCGGCTTTTGGCAGATTTGCGAGCTTTATGCGATTTACTGCGCAGAGAAGTCACCGGCAGGGCAACGTCATGGTGCCAACGAGGGCAATGGCAAAAAAAATGGTGAAGCCGGTAAGATGACTACGACGCCACGACAACGACAGCTCGCTCCGTGTCCCTCTCAGCGACAACATAAGAGTGATATGAATTGCGTTACGTGACAGCGTTAAACTACCAGCGTTACGCTCAAAGTTGGTTCCCTAGGATAGTACAGGCTTTGCGCAGTGAGAAAAAAGATGTCACGGACAATAAAAACAAAGGACGCTGAGCATGCGTTAGTATTTAGTCTGGCAGCACGTTAGCTCTAGTGAAGGTTCGGTTACACTGCGAAAAACATCACAACTCGGAATATTATCTTGAATCAATTTGACGTGGAAAGATTACTGTGAGATATAATCAAGACTACTAGTACATGCATATTCCTTGCAGCGCTGCACGAGGTGTGAGTGAGAAAAATCTTATAATTACCGTCCATGATATATGCTCGAGAAGAATCGTCAGAACGCCTGATGGGCTGGAGAGAGAGATAAATGTAAATCATAAGGGAACGGCAGGGAGGTTAACCAGGCTGAGCCCGATTTCAACTATAGTAGCTGCCACATATCAAGGCCAACAAACAGTGAAACCGAGGAGAGCGTAGGAGCAAGAAAGTGTACCAGTAATATTCAACTACGCTATTGGATGTCAGTTGACGTAATAGTTCTGCGGAAGCCCGCAAGATGGCGAGAAGTAATTAATTAAGAAAGAATAAGATATCCACTGATGGGTAGATGTCTTACTTTCCCTTTATTAATTAAACCTGACGGGTTTCCGCAGAATTATTACGTCAAATTCTTGCCTTTGCTTCGAGTTGTTGATAAGTTCAACTTCGCCCCGCCATTTGCTATCCGCCTGTTTAGCGATGGTTGAGCAGCTGCCCCGCAAAGGCGGTGGTTCCCGGATTCGAGTCCCGGACAAGGATGAATACTTCTTTAACTGAGAGGCTTTTCTTTCGAGGAACCCATATGTTTCCTCTGTAGTAACTGCTACGATTGGGCGGATGTCTTATTTTCTCTTTGTTAATTGATGTCTCTTACGGCCGATTCTATATTGTCAAAAAAAAAAAAGAAATGAGATGGCTGCGAAAGTGGAGGGAAACACAACATCGCTGCCGGTGACAACCACACTGCGCAGTCTCCGCATGAAGCAACAGTGTCCTATAGGAATTGAGTTACGACGGCTGCTCCCTCTCCGCTCCTGCATTGTTGGGTATTTATTTGCTTGTATGTGTAGGGTAGCTTCAAGAGCGTTATTGAGCACATAAAATATTAGAGATAGGCTGTTTGATCAGTCAATGTAATGCTTTTCTGGGATATTATGGAAGTTCATTAATGGTAACCGTATGCTATATGGTACCTGCAGTTAAACTTTAGTCGTGCCCCAGTAGCTGTGAAACTAACACTGTATAAAACACTAGTGCGTCAAAAACTTGAATAACCATGCTCCATTTGCGAACCTTTTCAATCGCACTCCGCTTGCTCTCTTGAAATGGTACAGAATAACGCAGCACGATTTATATTATCTAGCTAACGTCGCAGTATCCTAGGAAGCCAACGAACAAATACACTAAGGACAACATGGGGGAAATTACTTGTGCTTATTGTAATTACTTGTACATCAATGTTGACGGAAAATCGAGCCACTGGGTTCACTTTCTTCTCGTTCATTACATAACGAAGGTCTTGAATCCGGAAACGTTGTAGCATGCGTGGGTTGATTGACCAGTTCATTCACCCAAAACGATTACGTATTCGTGACGCCTGCGGCAGAAAGGATGTTCCACATCCGCCGCCAAGGTTTGTGAGTGGTGGCGCTGGCTAACACTCCCAGGTTAGGTTCTAGGAGTAAAACGCAAATACCCCTGAAAGTGGATGGGAAAACGGCGCCGTGGTAGCTACTGGTAACGGCATCGCACGCGTAATGTGATGACATGGGATCGTTCCCCACCTGCGGCAGTTTTTTTTTATCCATTCTTATTTCCATTAATTTATCGTTTCTTTAATTCAGTTGCTAAGTACAAGTAATTTGCTCTATGCCATCCTTGGTGACTTTGTTTATTGGTTTCTTATTATATGGTTCATAAAAACCCGGCCCCTCCATTCCCTTTCTTCTCGTTCATAACGCCGCAGCAGCAGTACCAGGTCAGTGAAACGCACCATTTTCTTGCACTCACTTGAATCACGCCGCAAGGCATCTCCTCTTGCGCTTTTTCACAAGCTATATCATCATCATCCAGTTTTGAAAAAGTCAGCTTGTCACGACCTCGCCTGATCGTTCGGCCCATTTAGACCAACACCATAGTGCACGCTGTGAATGTAAAACAGCGCTAAAAAATAGGGGGACTTTCACTCCTGACGAACGGCAAGAAAGCGCGCTGTTTTACATTCACAATGCAACTTTAGCAACCTGCCCACCAACTTGCCGCACTTGTCGTCATAAGGTAGGTGCCACTGTTTGCCGCACCAACACTTTCCTTTATTCCTTTCGTCCTGCACACGTCCAAAGATCGGGACCATCTTCCTTCGAATATTGTTTCCAATTCAGAACACGACTTGTTTTGTTCATCGATGCACAGTTATTTAGGTAGTGACGCATGAAGTGAATGTCTTTCATTTTCTTTTTGCTTTGTTTCTATACACTGTACTTTGCATCTTGTTCCAATGTTCAGTTATGTGAGCCTTCAAAATTGCATTATCTTATGTGCCTGCAGATGTTTACACGTTTGATGTCATTTTTCTTTTTGTTTTCGTATTTTTGTGTACTCCACTCCCCTTTGTAAACCAATGTGCGCTTCAGGGTAAGATATAAATAAATAAATAAATAAATAAATAAATAAATAAATAAATAAATAAATAAGAATGACATTGCAATGAATAAACGTCTGCACGATCTTAATACTACCCGCCGTGGTTGCTCAGTGGCTACGGTGTTAGGCTGCTGAGCAAGAGGACGCGGGATCGAATCCCGCCCATGGCGGCCGCATTAAGATTGGGCCGAAATGCGAAAACACCCGTGTACTTAGATTTAGGTGCACGTTCAAGAACCCCAGGTGGTCAAAATTTCCGGAGTCCTCCACTACGGCGTGCCTCATAATCAGAAAGTGCTTTTGGCAGGTAAACCCCTTAATTTAATCTTAATACTGTTGGACCCCTTCACCATCGTCCTTTGTTTTGATACCTTAATTGTATGGAGCATGCCAGACGAAGTGAATCGCGGATAAAATCACGTTTATGATGTACAGAGTTCTGAATATGAGAGAGAGATAGAGAGAGGGAGAGAGATTCTTTAACGTATGCTGAAGAAGGGTGGGTGGGTGTGTGTGCGCGTGTGTGTGTGTGTGCGCGTGTGTGTGTGTGTGTGTGTGCGCGCGTGTGTGTGTGTGTGTGTGTGTGTGTGTGTGTGTGTGTGTGTGTATTTATCCTTCAAGCTGGACCCCAAGGCGCATGATATTCTCTCAAAATCTCAGTGGTAGTATCAACTCCTGTAGAAGCTCGCGAGCGGGAATAGCCATACGTATAAGCAATTTGCAGGGGCGCGAACGAGTCTACAATACACGCTTGCACCCAGCATTCCCAAGAAACCCGAAACGTGCTGTTGCGGTGAGTCCTCCCAAGACTTGCGCAGTCTGGTTGGCTTTAGCCAATCCCACCAAGCTCCTTCTAAACATCACGAGATGGTGTTCTGCCACACCATTACCGGAAATACGCCCCTATTATCTTCAACCATCGGCAAGGCGGCTCGAACCTTGCAATGAGAAACGCCATTGTTCCGGCCGTGTTCAGGCCCACCCATCGCCTGGATGTAAATCAATTGCACGACCACTCGCTCTTGACTAAGCTCGCTGGGATGAGAAGAAAGAAAACACAAACCAGAACCGCAGGAACGTGCGCTGAAGAGAAAAGTTGCAAATTAAAGATGAACAGTGATTGTTAATCTCCTCGGCCAGTTTTCTCGCTGTTGGGCGTTTGTGCCAAGGCGTTCTCCTGTGTTGGCGTCCTGTACCCTGAGGGTTAGAGCCGCTCCTTGTATTTTGCTCGCATGTACTTTTCTACTTATTTTCTCTGAGAACATGAAAGGTGCATGTGGGAAGACTGAGAGAGGCAGACGGCAACTCTTAGCTAATTGTGCTTAATAGCGTGTATGCGGGATGTCAGGCCATTACCACGCCCTCTCGTGCCTCAGGCCTTTGGTAGAACAAAAAGTTTATTAGCGAAGGGTGCACCTTCGTCCTTTTCCTTGGGCTTCAGACGTCCATGAGGGTTGTTTGAGCACCAAGAGCATCAGCTTCCGTGTCGTGTTACCTTCTTCCATGTGGGTCCCGACAAACCTGGCTCCTCTTATAGATGCCTTCGAATCTTGGCTCGCCTTTATATCGCGGTGCCATGGCCGCAATGGTGTACTTGACTTAATTAGATAAAAATTTACAGCACCAAATGACGACGAGCGCTAGACACTGAATAGGTCTCCAGAAACCAGGTATGTAAGGGTACCGCGTAATTGCTGGAAGGGTCACATGAAATTACGGAATTCACGAAAGATACGGGGTGCACTATAATTTGTTCTAATCCTAATGTATGTAAAGATCGTGATCGTTGCCGCATTTGCGTGGACCTGCTTCCCAAATCGAAAGGAAGCGTGCACGTACACGCCTAGCTAGTTTGATCAAGATACTCACCTTAATAGGGGCTCAGAAATTTACCTACAGCGATGAGAATGAATAGCTGATGATCCTAAATTTTGAAGAGGCCTTTCTAGGGAAAAGAAGAGGCGTCGGCATAGGATAGACGACTTCCACTATATCGTGCAGGTAGGTGTGTTTGCTTTTCAGAACTTCGTTTATAGCAACTTAGACAGGACTTGCAAGCGTGAGGGAACTGTTTAAATGCCACAAGCTCCTCGAGAGAGAGAGAGAGAGAGAGATAGAGAGAGCGAAAAAGAAAACTTGAAACTGGTCTGGAAGTACAGGTAAAACAGCATTGGCAGTTTGAGCGGTATATTATAGTTGAGTAGTAGGTGTGCAATTAATATAACATAGTGAGGGGTGACCCGAACATGTAAAAAAGCCTGTTTCGACGACATGTTATTACGATGTGTATGTGATCCCAACCAATTACGTTAGTCGCGAGTATGTGTCTCCACCGATCGCAATCACGTGCTCTCTACTCTTGAGCATTTCGTAAATCGAAGACCACGAGCCAGCGGGCTCATCAGCACGCAATTTTAAGGCATACGACTGCAGCTGAACACAGCTGCACGCTACGTAAGACGATTCAGAGGCCAGGAGCCCGAGATTTGGGCACGAAAATCATTCATACGACTATCGGTAGGTGACGCGGAGAATTCCTAAGTTAATGCTGCAGCTGACTCTGGGACTTATTCTCACTGTACTGGAGAAGAACGAGCAGCAGGCACTGCTTCGAGAAAGACGACGACAACGAGTGGTTGGAAGCCTTGTGCCTGTGTTGCCGAAGCTTTGCGTCCCCTCGCTGCGGTGCTGTGCTATCTGAGCGTTTTATCAATTGAATTATAACGCCTCTTGACATCACTAATAATTAACCACCTTCTTACGTTATACGTGCTATAAAAATCTTCTTGGCTGTCAATCCTTAGTTAAGACATTATACTTTACATAATATGACAATATAATGTGCATAAGCTAGATTTGTATTAAGTAGTTTGTAGCTTCTGCGTGCGAATTTCTGTCCTTGTCGAACGCTAAGTATGCGGTTTAACGCAATCGCTTTATATTTTATATGCTTGACGATTCACCGACAAAAGAAAACCTATTGTATATGCGAGCAGGCATGTAAAAAAAGAACGAAAAACGCAATTGTGTTCTCGGGTTTTACGCGGCCAAAACCGTGATGAGGCATAGCATCGTGGATGGCTCCGGAATAATTTTGATCACCTGGAGTTCCACAACGCGTACCCAGTGTTTTTTTTTTTTTCGGTGTGCACTCAGTCTACGCGAGTGTTCTTTGCATTCCGTCCCCGTTAGAATGCGGCTGCCGCTGCCGAACCCGGTACCTTGAGCACATAGCAGCGCCACGTTATAGCCACTAAGCTACCGCGGCTGGTACAGGCGCGTAGTAACCAGAGCGGTATTTGTATTGCAATCTTTATACTATGAGCCTACATGCAAGGCGAACAAGCAAACAAAAAGGACGCAGGAACAACAGGCGAAATTGCGATTGTCGCATGTAAATCGTGCTCGCGCGTCTTGCCCGCACGTGTTCAGCAAATTTTTTGCAGTGCAAATACCTGCGTAGTTTACTTAGACCCGGCAATGCCACAGGAAGTTTGCCGCTCTTGTTATCAAGTGCAACAAATACAAGTGTATTGTCAAATGCACTAATGAACGACAGCTTCCTTACAATCGTGAAACGTGGGATTCTTTAACCTCTTCCACCTGCTCAAGTTTTCTGTGGGCTATGTATTCGTAGCTAGCTGTACGACGTCCTCTCATAATGGATACATGAACCTCCGGTTGGACCTATCATGCATGCAGTATACGGGGAAGACTTTCTCATCAGTGGATGAATATATGTTGTTCGGTTAGTGGCATGAACAGACGTTAAGTGAACACTCCGCTGCGGCGTTGTTACCCTTGTTAGTTTTATTGTAATTTTTATTTCATTATTTCTTTTAGGATTATCACTTAATTATTTTGTTGTTGTTGTATAGCATATGAAGGGTAGCCGAGGTACTGTCTATCTCAATGATTCCTCAGTAACCTATCTATATAGGATTATCCGCTACAATGTAAGAATAATATATGCGTTGTCCTGCCAGCAGTTATTATTGGTTACTTCGTACAAAATACGACGAAAGTAACAAACTATTTGCCCCTTCAAGCAAACATTTTCCTCCAATAACGAGTGTGATCGCTTTTCAATGATGCACGCAAGTCTATTATTTAGCGTCCGACATAGAAACACAATGCTGTGCATACATACAAGGGCACTCCCTCACTGCTGATTCACCTAATTTGGCCCATTTATTTTCTCTCACGCGAGGAGGAAAGCAACACGAAATCGGAAGCAACCATGACATTGGATTACCCAGTGAGAAGTTTACCTGGCATTGGTGCTCATTACCGCAAAAAGCACTAAACAGTGATTTCCACGTCGCCGTCTTTGTTTTCCAGAATGCGACTCCTTACGCGCTGCTACAGCCGTTACCGAAGAGCCTCGTAATCTGAATTTCTCATTATATTCCATACTAGCAGCGATGAGCAATAATAGCCCAAAACATGCAAAGAAGACCTAGGCCGGGGGTTGCTGCTGCAGGGGTGCCATCTTTTTCAAGGCCGCCCGCGACACACTAGGGAAATGCAGGCTCGCTATCTCTAAATGAGTCGTCCAGGCGTTGCAATATCGTCTTCATTAATGGCGGTGTACAGACGATCCCATCATTGCGTCTCAGATTTCAAGAACGGCTTCTGAATTGATTGCTAGGAGCTCAAACGTTTGCGTGTACTAGCGTACGTTTTGTGGTTGTATGTGGTTATTTGCGCGTAAGGGTGCCTATATGACGAGACGAACTCAAGAAGTTGAATGGAATGCATTTTCGGTTGATTATATAATGTCGCTAACATCATATTCGGCGCGGATTCGCTAGACAAGCCAACGGACAGAATGCCCATTGCTCCAGGGAGACGACCCTTTGAACGTTGCGTCAATATATGCGTCACGCTGGAGTGAAGGTATCGCTTTTCAGCTTTCTGTTGAGCTTTCTTTACTGTCTTTACTGTCGTTATCTTACTATTATCTTTACCGTCGTTTGCTTTTTCTTCTTTCTGCTCTGTATGATCATGACCAGCTGTGTCTCGGTAACCTCCCACAAAGAAGTCGGTTTTTAATGGGGAAGGCTTTGTCGATTGCCCCTCTACACGACCGCGAATCGCGTTTCCAGTTGGCTAGCCGTCCGGGTGCCCAAGCTAGCTCGCATATGTACAGATTGCGTCTGGCGGAGAGTTATGGATACGTTCGCCATCATAAATCAAACACAATGCAAGGAACTAGATATTCCTTATAAGTTGTTCTGCCTTGACTGGGATGTAACAGAGGCGTCTGTTACGACTGGTCCATAGACGCGTATAGCGCCAACGCATTGCGTTATTTCTCAATTCCTCGGTGTGGCGGTTTTGAGCAAAACACTGGCCCTAAAAGATAACGTTGTAACTAAACTGACAAAACTTATGTGGCCACTTTTTACTGTATTTAGGAAATCAACCTTATTTCCCATTAGAAGATAGCCGTAAAATTAAACGCAAGTAGGCCTGTGACGAAGAGGCCTAGGTTTCTCACGCAGAATATAGTGTATGGTGAAGCTTAAAGGAAGGATTTATTACTATGTAGAGGTCTAAAACGTACAGCATCACATAGTCTATTAAACGGAGCACAAACTCCCCAAAAAGATCGTGCTGGTTAACAAAACTGGAAATGCATATTAATGCTAGAAATCGGCCAATGGCATTGTGAACCAAAGCAAGCGGCGACGTTATTTGAACAGGCGTAGCGAGCGAAATAGTCTAGAGTTTAAGTACGATGGGCTTGGGGGAATGAGTTTCTTGGAGCCGGGGAATTTGAAATAAGAGGCAGTCAACTCACGAAGCCGATTACCATGTCTTTGCGGTGATTCAACACTTCTTTAGGGAACTCAGTCATTTCACCACTGCTAGGATTATTGGTTCTATTTTTTCTTCAACGCGCTAAATTTAGGAAGTGTTGGTGCCTTTAAGGGGCACCGACAATGTCTTTTAATATACCCTTACCATATACTTTAAAAATCAAGCGTGCATGGGGTCACACTAAACAGGAATCTAACAAAAAGAATTATATTAACGCGCGCAAACGTATTTTTATTTATTTATTTATTTATTTGATACCTGCTTCGCCTTTGCAGGCATTACCAGCCAGGGGGATATATAAAATAAGCATAATATTTGAGACCAATAAAGAAACTACTTACACAAAGCGTGGTAAAAATCATCATTCGACACAATGGATACAATCATAGGCGGAAGATCATTCCACTCTCTTATACATCTAACAAAAAATGAATAGCGCAAGATGTCACCTGTAAAGGAAAGTTCATTTACTTTGAGACTGTGGTCCCTTCTTCGGTATATATAGGACGGCTCTTGGATGTACTTCTCCTTATCTATTCCAGTTTTAGAATGGTAGATATTATGGAAAAATTTCAACCTGGAGGTGTCGTCTACGATCTTTCAAGTGTTCCCATTTAAGTTTACTTTTGCTTTCTCTTATATTAAGTTGACGATCCCAATTACCTAGAACGAATCGCACTGCCCTATTCTGTATTTTTTCAAGCGTATGGGCCAGCTCTTTGGTATACGGATCCCAGCAAATGCATGCGTACTCTAACAACTGTAACAATGAGCGCACATGAGTGAAATACAGCTGTTCTTTAAAGTTAAATGGAAGTTCGCTGAAATTTCGTCTCAAAAAACCAAAAACACGTGCAGCCTTAACTTTGATGTGGTGAACGTGCCTAGTCCACCTCAAGGCACTCATTAAATAGACTCCTAAATATGTATATTCCCTGGGCGTGCTTAAAGTAGTGCTACGTATGGTATACGTATTCAACTGGTATGAACGTTTCCTTGTAAAGGTGACGTATTTCCAGGTCCTGTCTTGTTTTCGCATATAACTCAGTTTTTAAGCTGATGCTAGGGTTACGCAAACTCGCTAAGCTTAACTTTTTTTACCTATTATGACTGCCATAAGCTTTGATTTCCTTGTTTTTCTCTGTATTATTTACGCTTCTTTCACAGTCTTTGTTTTGGGGAGCCTCACACTTTTTGCAGAAATTATCGTCACACTATCAGGCAGCTTTTACTCAGGTATCGGTTCTTTCTTTTTTCTTCAGATATTTCAGGCGCCGTACAGCGAAAGCGCTGGAGCGATGCCACCCTTAGGAAGAAAACCGCAACGTAAATGCAAAGATGAGCTCGTAGAGCCTCGCGCAATCAAATTTAACTTGTGGCGGCGAGAAATGTGAAAACGGAATAGAAACACCCAGTGTCGCGTGAGGGTCAAGCTCACAGACAAAAAGCATGCGCGCTGCCTAGCAAGGAGCCATACGATCCACCAGGATGATTGTGTGGTCAGCGCGAGCAATGACCATTTGCATTCTAAGCACTATATTTGCATACACTGAGTCGCGCGCCACGAAGTGTGCACATACGGCTGCATGCAGTTAAGCAATGAAATCCAGAAAACGCTAGTGAAGGTGACGAGAAGGCCACCGATTGTCTTTGCGAACTTCACCATCTATTTTCGAATTATGAGTAAAAAATGTGTTTGTCATCATTTCTAACTGTGTTTGTGCAGTGTGTTTGTGCAGTGTATTTGGCCACTATTTGGCAACAGTGTGCCGCCCTTTAACTACATAGTCGTACCACTCAGTTACTCCTCCACCGGAAGCATTGCGCTTACAGAAAGCGCAGAACTTGAAGCACTTGTATTTACAATGTGTAACGGCATGTATACACGCGATCTGGCTCTATATTGTGAAACATTTATGACACACGGTGTGATAACATTTTAGTTTGCAAACGGACGAGGAATAGCCGGTGCTTCCTAAAGGCACCAAACTCACGGCGTGTGAAAAGCAAAATCTTTTTGTGGCAATGATTCGACGGTATGTTTCATGGGATACAATCAAGAATACAGTGAGTATATATGAAGCGTAACTTCTCCCAGCAACCCCATCACACGCGTGCTCTCATAATCCTGTTTATTCACTCTACAAAATGGTGGTATCGTCCCCATACGCGTAACCTTGATCGGGTGAAACATTTTGTCATCTGAGGCTACATCTTGGACGCAGACTATCTAGATTAATCAGCTCACTTATTCAAGAAAATACAGAATCTCATTATTAACGTTTCATCGTTTTCTGCACCTTCGGAGCCCTAGCACAAACAGGCAAGGGACGAAGTTTGGGCCCGTATGGTTGAAACTAAAGTCACCGGTAAAATGGTCGCACCTTGAGTGTGGACGAGAAAGCGAAGACATCGAATATCCGGGAAAAGAGATTTATATCTACTGCACCGCAGCAGGATAATTGTGCATGATGAATGTGTACACACCAGTAACGTAGCCAGGTGGCGGCACACCGGAACCACGCGCACCACATCCTCAACCGCCCGAAATTTCTGTGTTAATGTACGGCCTGCCCAGCCCCCCTCTCATCAGCCTCCCCGGTCAAATGCGTGAACACTCTCCTCAACCCCCACCCCCCTGCGCACAGAAGAACAAATTCTGGCTACGTGACTGGTACACATTAACAGTTGATTTAAAGCAATGCCGAATGTTTTGATGTTAGTCTGATACCTATACGTGATACATAGGGATTTGCATATTACAACGTGCAAGTTATCCTTAACATTACGCATTCACGCTTCTACATTTCAGCGAACGCGTCAATTCGGCGCCCACGAACTACTGTTGTAAACATTATCTTCTTGACGCCACCAACTGTTCTTAGGAGACTCTCATAAACGCACGCTCTATAAACGTCATTAACTGCCTAGCTCTGCAGCAAATTCAGCGTCTTCAAAGGTCGTCACTGTTGCAGCAACTCCGAGTCTCTTTAGTGAGGACGCTGCTGCGGGGAATGTTTATCAAGAAAAACTGGGATGGAGTCGGTTCGCAATTAGATTATGGGAAGAGAGCGCTGTTGCTGATGAAAACAAGACGAACGCTGAGAGAGTGAGCGTGACTCGGTGAGCGTAACGAAGAGGAATGAACTCCTTGGATCGGGGCTGCCCGAAGAAAAAAAAGAACGCCGAGTCATACGTTTGCACGGGGTCAAAGAATTGCTTACTGCGGAAATACGTATAATGCCACGAATATAGTAAGCAAGAACCGCGCTGCTTAAAACAAGAGCGATGTGTCGTCGGCTTTTCACGTCGGCGCCCATGTTTGTTCGCCATAACGCAAGAAGAGTCACGTGGACATGACAGATACAGACAGACGCTTTCAGGTCTTGGGGTTCTAAGCAAAAGGAAAACCCGCGGGCAGCACCAAAATGCGTCGCTGCAATAGTGAGCAGAAAGAAATTTGAAAGTATGCTTGAAGTGATCGACAGTTACCGAGCAGGAGATGTGTCGCCGGAGCCAACGTCTAGACACGAGGATGTTTTCTTGGGGCCAAGTCAGGTATCTGTCGAAACGTCGACAGACACCGTCCTCAGGCTTTCATTGCAGGTCACTTCAAATCTCCATCTTTCCGAGGACCTTTTGTCCTGTTTGCATGAAAACATAGTGCGCTTCAAGAGTGTTCTGATGTGCCTAGGCTCACAAATTAAAGGCCAAGCACCCTTCAACATCAAGGAAAACAAGAACTTGTTCACTTCTATTTCCGGACACGCAGAGTAGATTCGTACTAAATAATGAACTGGTTCCTGAAGTAAACGTATAAATATTACAGTAAATATATATTTGTAATTGGTTTTCTGAACTATTCACAACTGAAAACAACAACACCCTGAATGGATTCCACATCAAGAAAAGCTAGGACGGCTCGTTCACTTTTATTTTCGGTCATGAAGAGTACATATGTCTGCTAAATTAGTACTGAAGTGTCATTTCATTAAAAACAATGTATGTAGTAATTGATTCTTATTTGTTTTCTGAACTAACCATGACTGTAACTCCGTTATAGTCTATTAAAACACGGTACTAGGGGCTTTTGGCTAAGTTTCCTGCGATCTGGAGGTATTCGGAGATTTTTTAGCGAAGGAGGCAAGATGCAGACAAACATGTTTTGCCTGAGAGAGCTTTTCTTCAAAGTATACTCCGGAAGAAACATATCGAAGCCAGGAAAAAGACAACACCCAATTTTCAGTTGTCTAAGCTTTCCGCTTATAAGAAAGAGCCACTAAGTTGGACATCAAGTTGAGTGCATGCACGATAATAAAGCAAATAGCGTTCCATCTGCAGCGCCGAACCTTGCAATTGCGTCCTGGAATTTGTGCGACTAAAATTAAACCATTAAACCAGATCAAGTGAGCCGTAAGTTAATGATGTAGGAAGTCGAAAGAATACAGAAGCCTACTGAATGAGGCGATTGAAATTTTCTTGCTGCCGTGAACACTGAAAAAATGGAAGACAATGAGATCGCACGGTATTTACAGCGAGGAAAGCGACGAAGGAATCTGCTTTATAGTGTATGCGAACCAACGGTAACGGGATCGCGGTTCGGTCCCGTGAAATGCTTAGCTTCCTTTCAGTCGTTCCTCTACAATCACCGGCCTTGAATAAACGTTGTTTCGAAACGTCAACCCACTGCCGTTTTTAAGTATATACAAATTTATAACGTCGTCGTAATCTCCCAACGTGAAAGAGAGCATACATAAACGGGTAGCGCCCATACAGAATGTGGCGCACCATTCGCGCTCACGTTCAGGAAATGATTTCTCCTTAGAACTGGTCACTTCTAAGACAATTTCGACATTGTGTTTCAAGGTGCTTTTGAAGACTTTGAGATATCCATTGTAGTTGAGCACCAATCTCAAACGAAATTGCTCATGTGGGTTCTCCCATCTTCATACTATGTCAACCCAACTTTAATAACAAATGATCAAATGAACAACGAACATTTTCCGGTAGAAAACGAATAGAATAGGAGGGCTCCTTATCTGAATGAAGAAATAAGAGCCGACGAGATTGAACAGGGTTAGAACTAACGCAATCTATTTCGGAAGCAGGGCAGCATTATTACGGGCTGCGCGGCCCGATTGAAAGCGGAGTGCTGCTCCAAACGGCAGTCTCGGGAACTGCTCATCGTATTTTCACTGCGCCGAGGCCCATTACTCATGCAGAGCTAGGCTTGAATAAGCCTCAAAAGTGTTTTTCCTTGGACCGCGATATCGTTTCTCTCAAGACTGGCGACGTGAGAACCACGAGGCTGACGGGACGGCGGCGTGCTCGAGCGCATCGCGAATACTGAACAGGGGGAGGAGAAAAAATGCAAATTGGCTCTTCACTGCACCTCCTGCTCTTCACGTGCATCGACGGAGGAGCGAGAGCGGAGCACCGGAGCTGCAGTTTCTTTTGAAATCTGAGAACTTATATCCACAGCGTTTTATCGTGCATTCCGGGAAAATAACAGATCAGTTAAGCACACGTGGAAATTGGCGGCAGCCTGCCCTCTGAAAGTGATCTGAAAGATTCGTTAGTTTGCTGTTATCTCCGTCTTTCGTTTTTTTTGTTTTTTGATAATGTATATAACCAGTGGTTTTCTGCATGGTAACACTACATTGACTAATCTGTCGAAATAAGGCTGTGCGCAGGCGATCTCGGTCTTTCTAATCAATCAGTCAGACACGAAGCATCAATAACCAATAAGCAAGCAAACTTTGGCAATTTTTTTTTTTTGTGTGCGTGATTGAAGAGCCGACTGATTCACTAGCTCGTTAAGCAGACGTATGAACCGTTGTTATCAGAATCTTGCGTATATCCAGCATAATCAAAACTAACCACGGATCACTTCTTTCCTCTCGAGAGTAGAAATAACAAAATATTCTTATTAGCGCTTACCATGGTGTAATTCGTGCATGTTACGCGTAGCGTTAAGGGAAAGGTTGGAGAGCCTTTTGACATAAGCTATTCGAGTATATTCAAGATCACTTGATGCAGCTGCCACAGTGGACTTTTCGTAAGCGCTGGCCACAGTTAAAGCTGTGCGAGACTCCTTACATCAAATCAAACTGACCTCGCTCTGTGAACGTGAATGTCACGCCCAAAGAATCCTGCATACGAGGCAGGTGATAAGCTCGAATAGGTTGCCTTGAGGAGGTCGTGGCCTTCCCCACATGCACGGCTCCTTGACAAGCAAGCGTGTTAAGCGCCAATTTCACGTTTAGACAACCAGACCTCTTGTTTCTGTTATGTGAAGTCTCTTTGCCACTTCAACTCTCTGTGCAGCGGTATTCACAAAAAGTTCAGATAATCGTGTGGAATCGTTGAATTAATCGTAAAAGTAATCTACGGCATGATCACAAACGCCAGGTAAGCTACTGTATAAATGGTAACTCTAGAAGTAAAATCAACAGCCTAAATCGTAATAAGCCGACTTTAAAACATTTACTGTTCTCTGGTTTTATAACTAAGATTTCCTTTGTAAAGGGTATTTTGGTGGAGAGGAAGAAGAAGTAAATAGCAGAGGAAATGGTAAGGTAATCGGGCAGAGAAGTAACCTGGTTTACTACCCTCTGCGAGGCTATGTTGACGTAAGGAGGAAAAGATAAACGACTTACAACCGTCGTGTGGTCAAAGTATTTGACAAAAAACTATGGGCTTTAGAAAAACATAGCAGAGTTTTTATAGCCTGTTATGTAGAAGTACGTCGTAGCCAGAAAGCCAAAAGATTATTTTCAGAAACGGTCTATCCAGCTCATAGATAGCTGAACAGAGTGCGCATTGTTGTTCGCATAATCGTAGCAGTCATTAGATCCTATATTCACGGCCACCTTCTTCAAAATCAAGGAATACGGCTATCTGCCATGCCAATGTTAAACTGATAGACTCTTATGAATGCCTCGCCAAGCCACAGACAGCACAGAAGCACTGATTACCGCTACAGCAGGCATGTAAGCCAGATCTGCGAGCAGAGGTTAAAGAAAGGCATAGGTGCAATGGTCTAGGCATTTAAGTTCCACCGTGTTAAAGTTATATCAGCTCTCGCATCTTACTCAAAGCGTATGTATTTAAGTGTATGATGAGGATGAGTCTGGCATCCTCGCGAGCTAAATAGCCAATATTGCACGCGTGGTTGCTACCACTGATGCCGCAATTACCTGGATTCCTGGGAAAATAATTCACCATGACCGTTTCTTTCGGCTGCGCAGTGGTGCATGTATGCGAATTACGAAACAAGTTAGTGAACGAATCTACGGAGTAGCGAAGCTACAAAACATTGCAGAGTATCCTTCACCTTACAGATGATTCTACATTCGTCCAGGATTTCAGAGCTCTTAATTCAAGGGATATACGCAGGGAAGCAAGCACAGCGGCTCTCGACTAGGTAGCATGAGACAGCCTGAGGTTTGTCACGATGGACATTACACAAACTTGTACAACACCTTCACAGCCGCAGAGTTTGGCCACTGTGTTGCGGAAGCTGCCGCGTACCGTCGTTCACAGCTGCTGATGGAGTATCCCATGGAGTCCGTCACGATAAATTTCGACTGCGTTAAGCTGTTATGAAATAGGAAACCAGGTCGCTGTTTTTTTTACTCGACGAGTCCATCGTGCTCCGAGCGTCACTGACTCGTGTGTCATACTCTGGCTTCAGGTGAGCCACGGCGCAGTAGCGAGGAAGCTGTAGTGGTGGGAAAAGCTAGCGTGGAGAATGTACGTGGCTTCCGAAAAAAAAATTGAAATTATGGAGTATTGCGAGCAAAAACCACGAATCGATTATGAGGCACGCCGTAGTGGGGGACTCGGGAAATTTCGCCCACCTGGCGTTCTTTGACGTGCACCTAAATGTAAGTACACGGGTGTTCTCGCATTTAGCACCCATGGAAATGCGGCCGCCGTGGCCGGGATTCGATCCCGCGACCTCGTGCTTGGCAGCCCAACGCCATAGCCACTAAGGAACCACAGCGGGTTGCTTCCTAAACAAGTTGCAGTGAAGGAACCTACGGAGTAACCCAGCTAAAAACATTGTAGGGTATCCTTGACGTTTCAGAGGTTGCTAAGTGCAAAACGAGGTGACGAATGCGCCAACAGCGAACGGGGCGTCGTCAAATTCGCGTCATATTGTTCGAACACGCGCGATGTTGACACGGATAGCAGTACACGGGTGACATTCAGGGTTACACGAGACGGAAATTGAACTCGGCAAAGAGGAGCAAGGTTTTTATCCACGCTGCGAAATCCGAAGCACGCCGTGGTGCCGTGAAAGAAACGAACAGGTAATGTCCAAAGAATATCACAGAACTCGCGTGTTGTCAGGCTCACGCGAGAAAAGCGTCGAGTGAGAGTCTGAGGTCGATGGAATGTGGGCAACATTAGCCGAAGTTGTCGAGGCACTCTCATTGCTTAGATATATGAACTCGGTGCGTGAGAAAAGTGCAGGCGGGCAACGTGTGTGCCTGAGGTCTGGCATCATGGTGTCGATTCGCACAGTACCCGACTCGGTTACCGCGTGTCGGGTTGCTTCTCTTCTTTTAATGCGTTAGCATTAGGAGTGTCAAAGCGAAAAAAACGTGCACGTGTGTGAAGTGTAAGAAACCGGTCACGTGTTCTAAGAGGGGATAGGAGTGTTTAGAAGAGCGCATATACATATATATAGCAATGTGGAGGTGCTACTGAAGGAGGTGTGACGTAATGCTCTCGCATTTCTGTCGCATTTACTGCTAAATCGCTAATGAATAGTTTTCTTGACACCAAGAATGAAAACATGTACAACAAATGCAAGTACTTGCTCTTTTATTATTTTCGTGGCTACAAGTGCCCGGACTGTAATTTCAGTAAAACTAAAACGTGACGCGATTACGCATATAGGCGCTTTAGATCCTTCACGATTTCGAATTCCGGGCGCTACGAAAAAAAAAAAAGAAACATCATTTTATGGTGAGGCACCCCATAGTAGGGGACTCCGGATTAATTTTGACCACATGGGGATATTTAAGGCGCCCCTGATGCACGAGAGTTTTAACTGCATTTCACCCCCGTCGAAATGCGGTCGCCGCGACGGAGATTTGATCTCGCGACCTCGTACTTAGGAATGCAACACCATAGCCGCTAAGCCACCACGGCGGGTCATCACGATTTCGAACCGCGATTCACCTTGTCTGTCTTGAATCGCCCGTAATCTGCCCTTTGTTACGCCTTAGTCATTATTTTTTACTATGTAGCCCCGCCGCAACATTGCTAATTATTCATGTGCTTGTTCTAGTATTTAAACATCTAAGCAAGACAAATACTACAGTAATACTAAAATTGGGAGACCGTCAGCGAATGAAAAAAAACTTCGAATTGGCGCTCTGATATGACACGGAATTTTACGTTGCACTGCAATGAAAGACACGAAGCAACGCACGCCTAAGATATTTACATACTTGCTTTCCAATATTGCCGGTTTCGAATAAGGAAGCGTCCTGCATCATTAATTTTGTCAGATGAGGGATGAAAACAAACGACACAAGCACGTGGCTGACCAGAAGAATGCAGTGCAGCAGCTGACGGCCTTCTTCACTCTCCAGGCTTGCGGCCATAAGGTCTGGTGGCATAGCTGCATTCATTAATTCGAAGATAGCTTACCACTTCTTCCTGGCTTCATTGATTAAATTGTCGCGGAATATGGAGGTACTACCGTACGGCAGTGGACATTTAATAAAGTTGGGCAGAACACTTTTTTGAGAAGCGGAAACTTGGGCACTAAACACGTCGCTTCGTGATAAATCAGGCGTTCCCCTTAGGTGAACGCGATCACAGGATGTGAACACGAGGTATGCTTTGCCATGTGGTCATATCAGTTTTCGTGTGGGTGATTTTGCACCCATGAATTTATTTTGGCAGTCATGTGACAAATAAGTGGATTCTAAAGCGTTACACAGGCAGATTATTAACGCTGTAGCGTTAAGAGTCCCGTGTCGCAGAAAATCCGGTGTCGGCTTCGGCAGCGTTGTCCGTGAAAAATCATCCCGAACCACGCAACCCGGAACGCCAACCCGGAGCAAACGGAATTTCTCAAAGTGAAATGTGTCAGAAAATTCGTAAAGTACGACATACACACAGCCTACAGACTTAATTTGAATATACGACTGTAATTTGAATATACGAAAAAATTTAATTATTTCACGCGGGAACTAAAGCACAAGCCCCTTTTCCAGCGGCCGTTTGAGGTGTGGCGCGGCTGTACACTACCTCCGGGATCGGTCCACGCAAGAGGCCGCGTTTCTACCACAAAGATCGACTTCGTGCATTGCGTTCGCCGCGAGCGTTTGCCGGTAAACATTACGGTTACACAAGCTGCAGTTGCCGGAAAGCGTGAGAAGCAGTCAGGGATCTTTGAATGCTGTCGCGTTACACTCTTAAAGGCGAAGCTTGAGCGTCCTACAATTTTTTACTTATGTTCATAAGAAACGTCTTTCTACCATGTGAGGTACTGTCTTACAGGCGTGCGAACTGTTTCGTCATGAGCAAGATGTACAAAGGTAAAGCTTTCTGAGAAATTTTTTTTTAGAATCTGAACTTATATTCACAAAATGCTCATATGCTGCTATTGCCTCGTGAATGAACATTCCAGCCAATCCTGATGCTGGACATACTATCATGGAACGCGACTTGTCAATGACAAGGGACACTTACGAACGAAATGAATCCGGCCCCAGGGTTCGAATTCCTAAAGATATGCTTTCTTAAGTTGACAGGTCGTCTTCACTAATAGTATGTCTAGCATCCGGATTGGCTGATATTTTTGCTTACAAACATTTCTAACGTAAGAGTTTTTCATGAATACAGGCCCTAGGCCCGTATTCACATGCACCTCTGATAAAGCTGTTCGTAAGCGCAGGTGCGAGCCAATAGTAATGTTGGACATATTAGCGAACGCAACCTGCAAATGGTAAGGAACACTTAGAAACTAAATGCTTCGTGAATTCAGGCATTGGTCAGTACTCTACAGGTATATCAATCAGTTTTAGCGATGAAACATAATGTAAATAAAGCTGCTACACGCTATACTAAAGTAGTGTTTGCGATAGCTATGGGGCTTCGTGTTCGGGTTACTTAGATGAATAAAAGACGCGATGATACAGGCCATCGGAAATGACTAAGCTGCCTGCAAGCCACACCAAAAACAGACAATGTTTAAAGCACGCAGGCCGAGCAAACGGAAAACATACACAAGAAAGAGAGGTGAAGGTCACGCTATTGTTCGATGCACACGAAGAGCGTTCAGCAGTGAAGTGGGCACGATTTACAGTCGGGGCAATGAGCGCGGGAAGAGAATATCGAGACCGTTCGGGGGGGCGGAGCTCGGCACATCGTCACACCTTGGGAATGTCGGCAGTGGCCGGACCCCCTGTCGAGGTTCACCAGCCGGAGCTTGGCTGAGGTATTATTGCAGATGCCGGTCAGGCCGGGGCTGGACGCCCTAATGGCGTTTGCCAACTGCAGGCTTAGGGAAGGACTGTGTGATGCGCATGCGTCCAAGTGGGAGCCTGTTGCGACCACAGGCTCGCGCAGGCGGCGTACCCCCTCGCCCGGGACACCACCTTTCATTTGCCGCCGCGTCTCCCACGAAGGCAGACTTCTCCCCGGATGCTCATCGCCGCTTTTACAGCGAAGCTACTAGCCTCAAGTTGGTCGGAATTTTTCACGGAGTGCTCACCCAAAAAGTGGCAGCTGGAAAAGGGGTTTGTGTTTCAGTTTCCGCGTGACGGAATTACGTTTTCTCGTATATTCTAATTACAGTCTGATGTTATCACGTCTGCAGGTTGCGTGTATTTTGGCGTCCTTAAAGTCTATCATCGCGGAAATCTTGAAGAGAAAGTCGGCATACTATGTTTAATATTTGTTTTTGGTTCACCGTTCTGAAGCTCAACGTAATCACCGGGAACGCGGCCGATGCCTTCGTCCACAAGAGCGCGCACAGGAGCGGAAAGCGATATGCTTGCCCTGTCTTCGGCTATCCTTCATCCCGAAACATGACAGAATAAGCGAAAAAAAGAGGGGCGTGGGGGAGAGGAAAGTACAACAGGACAGCTCAACACAGTTTCGCGCATGTCACGATGTCTACGTGAATCACACCGTGAGATCTTTTGGCAAGCTTCGCAGGCGCTGCTGCTGTTACCACTGCTGCTGCTAGAAGTGAGAAAGTGTTGCCACGCTTGACGCGAATCGACGGCGCAAAACTAGCGAGGAGAAGCGGCGATCCTTTGGAGCGAAAGAAAGTTCAGCGAAAACAGCGCGCACGCGCCTTCGACTAGAAGAAAGAAAAGACCGGGAGCGGGAGGAGCGGGATACGTCACCGACAAAGGAAGAGGAGAGGATAAGACGCGTCCAAAATAAAGGAGGGAGAATAGAAGGGGGGGCGTGCGGCGTACGCTGCAAAGAAAACACGGGAGAGGGAAACCTGGCGAGGGAAAAGGGGAGGCGGGAAGCGATAAGAGAGGGATGTGCGAGAGAGTATGGGGACGCATAAGGGCGAAATCGGGAAACGAAGCAAACTCGAAACGAAGTATACGGAGAACAAGCGTCGCGAAAGAGAGAGGAATGAAGAGAAATAGAGCTCGGGGGGGGGGGGGGGGGGGGCTGAGCCAGCGAAAAAGACAAAAAAGGAAAGGAAGCGGGGATAAAAGTCAGCGAATAAAAAAGGGACGAAGGGGTGGAAAGGGGAAACGGAACGCTGAGCTGCGCGCGCGCGGCTCCCGCATCTCGTGGATGTCTTCGGGCCAGCCGGCGGGCGCGTGTTTGGAGCGACGAGTTCCTCGAGACAAGCGTTCCGCCTCGCCGATCTCAGTCATTTAACATTCTGCGACTTCTCTCGGCAGACGTCTGCCACGTTATTGCGTGCTCAGTGCGCCGCCGAACGCAGAGACGTGATGTAGGTGGGCGACCGTCCGGTGAAGTCTGCTTCCCGCGGCAATCACTCGAACTTTCTGCTGACGGTAAGCCACCTTACGGCTGTTCCGGTTATGGGATTCGTCGTCGACCACTACCTGTTATAGGGTAAGTCATGAGTGTCTGCTTGAAGCACTTTTGAATAGCGGCAGCGAACAAAGAAGGCCAGCGAGATAGTGTAACTTCTAAAAGAATACCCTTTTTTTTTGTGTTTGCAATTTTTACGGAAATGGCTGCCACTTCTTCGCTATCAATTGCCAGACTATAAATGTAGCTTAATATTTGTACACAGGTAGTATGTGCCCTCTTCATGCAAATGATAAATATTATTATTTGTTAATCTTTGAGCGACGGATGGTCCTGCCGCACTGATTAGAGGAATGGCTGATTTGACCGCTGACGAACTCTCCTAGTTACGACAGACTTTTTTCTCTGTCATCTGGCGAGAACAACACGCATATAAGGATAACTGAAAACGAAAAAAAAAAAACGTGCCTCTATACATGCAAAGTACCAAACGTAAAGGCAGAGTTTTTCGTAGGAATAAGCAACGTTGTGAATTATTTTGAAACACTCATCATTAACAAACGCATAACCCGACACATACTTTCTGTCATGTCTGTTGAGAAAAACTGACGACTTCGGCGAGCAAGGTGTGCTTAGGCATTAGTGGGTACGATTTATGTAGATTATTATATGTTCGTCATAGTGATACTAGTTGTCGTGAGCGAATTTGTACAGAATGTCTTGCTCTAGTAAAACATAGTGAAACCGGCTTTTCTGTTGCAATTTTATGGCATGCCATTCACGTTGGTGCATTGCCGACAATCTTACTGCAAAAGAACTGAATTAGCCGACGTTTTAAAGCCAGTAGCAGGGAGGTATAAGTTGCAGTGCATGGCTTGTAACGTAAGCTGTCTCTTAGTGACTTGATCGCGCTCTGGGGAAAAAAAGGTAAGTGCAATAGTTTTTGACTGAAGCACCAAAGTATGCGCGCATGTATAATCTCATCGTGGTATGTGTAATTGCCGGCGTAAACTTTTATTCCTTGGGGTAATAGGAAAGAGAGCAGAGTCGGTGTTCCCGACGTCCAACTTTCGCTATAGACTACTCTTTCCGTGCATGACAAAGCCCTTTGTAGAGCAGGCTTCCTGCAGTGAAGAATAGAAACGACGGACATTTCTTCGCCAGTTTTGCCACCAGGCTGCATCGTTCCATTTCCAGTTTCCAATTCCTTGCAGACTTGACGACTCGCACATGCACCAGAGAATTTAGCCACTGGCACTGTATACGTCCTAACCTGAAGCATTATCAATAGTTTTTATTTAGCTCTAGAATTGAAGCTTCTTCTTGGTGAGCTGGAATTATTAAATACTGCAATGTTGCTAGCAAAGTTCTTCATTTGTTCACGTGACTCAACAACACTCAAAACAGCTGTGGTAAACTACAATCATTAGTCGGTGAGAGTTCCGGTCCGGTGCGACCTGCTGCAGTAATGTTCAAGCATGCATTACAGTGACATTAGTGTTTACTAGAAGAAAGAAAAGCTGTATTCATTATTGCGATGTGATGATTTCGGAGCGCAAATTGAGAGTTCTTGTCCTGCAGTTGTATTCTCGTTTCATCACTTTCGAGAGTACTCTCACTTTCGCATGACGTTATGTCAAGCGCGACGTCTCATTTTTGCGACAGTACTCCTACCAACGCACTCGAAGACTATAGTATGTGAAAACAAGGTCCATATTTCTAAGCCTTGTTTTCATATAATATGTTTTCATTTCGTTTGGAGGTGTACCATTCCCAACGCAAAAGTCACCTCCACTAGCTAAGTCAATCGAGCGCTGGAAGTAATACCCTCGGAAGTAATCAATTCAACGTACGACCACTGCCCGGCAAGTTTCACGGGACCCACGACCAAAAAGACTTGCGCCGACCAGCTCAAAGCAAGAACACGCATGACACAAGACTGTTCCAAGAAAAACGGCGGGAAACGTTCCTCGCGCAAAGGCTGCGCGGCGTGGTCCAGCGGCACCAAAGTACCCTGACGTCCGAAGATGTGTAGCTGACCCAAAAGCTGACCCAAAATTATCTTTGCCATTATAACTGTCAATATCGCCTTAGGCGTGTTGCCCCGAAGGTGCTGAATAAATCTGCTTTCCTGAAAAACGAATGCTATTTTTTTTTTCAGCCCAAAGGAAGTAACGATTTCGTTCTTAAAGCTCGTGGAAGTCCTTTCGAAGACTTCGCCGAAGTTTGAAGACACTGGCTTCCGAGCCATAACGAGACCGTTACGCTCAAGAGGACTCGAAGAGAGAAGCCAGATTTGCATAATTTGTTCCGGAAGATTTACACCACAGGAGGTGCGGGCTTGATCGATACCGGAAAGTTCTAACTCGCCGGGTTTGCTGCGCCTCGCGCTTTTGCCTCCGTCTCTCCGCGCAAGGACTGAGAATAGAGAGATAAGAAGATAAGAAGCCAATATAACTGCGGTCGTTTCACAGGGACGCGAGCCGTAACGTTTAGGTTATCGCACTTACGACGAAAAACGACAGGAACGCGAAATTTGAGCCGTTCGCAGCGGTGCAGAAGACGCCGACTATGGACTCGTTCGCTGTCCGAGTCAATTGTGTGCCCACAAACAGAGCTTTAATTCTGTTTGCACAAAAATTTCAAGCAACCAGCCGCGTTTCGGTTGCCGTCTTTGGAGATTACGCAAACAAAAGGGCTCATTGTGTCGTGTGTGGCTTGGGAGACAAACTGGCGGTCTTGAGCTCTTCCGCAAACCACGGACTTTCCTTCCGGGTGAATCTGTGTATTTCCACTGAAAGAAACAGAGCAGTGTGAACAGCTGCCGAGAGTAGATAACATTTTTAAATGAAATGTTTGGTTTTCCCGATCCACTTTCTTTATTTTTTTACCCGGTTGTTAACGTGCCGTTGTTTCTTTGTTGTCATGTCGTGCTGCTTATAGACAGGCCCAACAATTCGTATCAGATTTAGGACGAAGACGGGGCTAACTGACTCTATAATTTAAAATAAAATAATTAATTTATAATTAATTATGGGGTTTTACGTGCCAAAACCACTTTCTGATTATGAGGCACGCCGTAGTGGAGGACTCCGGAAATTTCGACCGCCTGGGGTTCTTTAACGTGCACCTAAATCTAAGTACACGGGTGTTTTCGCATTTCGCCCCCATCGAAATGCGGCCGCCGTGATTTAAAATAAAAGTGCGCAATGTTCTTATGCACTAGCAAGGAGGCAGAGTCTATAGTCCAAGCTCGCAGTAAAGTGTTTATAATGGGTAGCCACAATAAACCAAAATTAAAACGAAAAAAGGCAAAGTACTTATACTTTTATACCCAAGTAGTGTGAGCCATCATATTAAAGGAAACATTTACGCGCTAGAATTGTTCGCAAGAGAAAACACAAGCCAATCGTCGTGGCGGATATATTATTAGCGAAGGCAGCTGGCCAACGGGAAACGGCACTTACGAACAAAATATTCGTAGCTTTTTTTTACTGGAGAGTTGGACTGAGTGAACACCGATCAAATGCATTAATTTTCTCTCCGGGCCTGCAATTAACTATACAAAAATTGTAGCGCACCTTAACAATAATGTGCATTGGCTTGATGCTGGCTTTGCAATCAGCTCAAGCTATTGTCACCGCTTGTACGCTCAGTCAAACGCGCAATGCATGTATTCTTGCTGAAGTACGAAACTATCGCTTTTCCTGCTCATGACCTGACATGCAGCAAAACGGGGTAGAAACAAGAAAGAAAAAAAAGCTAGAAACTCCTTGTTGCACACGCGAGTTCCTGAAATAATCTGTCTGGGCATCACCAGCTGCGATTCAGATGCCAATGTACTTGTCAGGAAATTGGAGCTGCCCTCGAAGCACCCAGTAGGTGCGCTAGATTACAACGTATGCTAACAATTGTAGGACATCTCGCGCATGTTACCACACACAAGGTGACGCAGAAACGTGAAACTACATTGACGTTTCTGCTCAGCGGAAATCAGTGTTCATAAGAGTTTTTAAATCGAAATCTCAAAAAATGCCGCTTTGAAACAGGATGGTCGCGCCAAAACGAATTAAGTGTTTACTACGGCGTAATCACCATTCCTCCGACGTAGATTTCCACTTTCCCTGAACATTGTCCTTGGATTACTAAACAGGCTGCTTCTAAGTCAAGCCTGGAACCTACATAAACGTGAAACGAACAAGAGGGAAGCTGGCCAGGTTGCAGAATTACTGTCAAATAAAAAAATTTGGGCTTCATTTTCTTCCGCATGCACACAGCGCATTGGAAAGAACGTCGGAGAAACCGAACAGTTCAGGCCTTAGAAAGCAGCGTCCCCCATTCTTCTTAAACAACGACCTGAAATATCAATATGCGAAAGAATGCATGCAAACGCATACTACGGCGGTTATTGGTATAAATCAAACGAGAAATAGGGGCGACAGGATGCGAGCTCCTCCATCATGTGCCCAAAACACGAGGGCTCTCTCGCGCATGTGGAAACAATCCGAACGCGAGGCCAGCGGGGAAACACACAAGCAACCAGACGCATGATAGCAGTCCGGAGCAGCAGCAAAACATCCCAGAAATAACGCCGCCAGACGGCGATAAGAGCACTGAGGGGATATGCCAACGGGCGAGCCGTGATGGAGGGCTACGTCATTATTCAAAAACGGGACTCCTTTTATTCCTTTCTTCGCAGGATCGACGCTGCTGCGACAGCGTGGATGAAGGGAGGCTGGACCGCGCTTGCGTCCTCAGTGAAGGAGTGCTGGCCCTGAGTGAGGCACTCGCAAGAACATACTCACACCAGGCCGACTGAAAGCAAACGGCCGCTATCAGCTTCCCCCCCCCCCCCCCCCCCCCGCCATCCACTGTCGGAGGTTACCCTTTTCTCGTCGCTTCTCCGCATGGCTGCAAAGGGCTGCAGTGAAGCCAGCGCGGACGTGCATGATAGCGGCGGAGAAATCTCGGCCCTCGCCGGCGTGATCTATAGATATCCCTCCTCCGGACACGAGCGTTAGGCCGCCGATCGGATTGCGTGTTCCGGCGGCCGTCCCGGCAGCGTCTGGGCCGACGTCGACGTTGGAGAAATGGCCGCCCTCTTTTCGGTGCTCGAGTACTCGAAGTGGTAGCCGCCCGTGCGTGCGTACACCGCTACGCGGTCGCGACCTGCGCACGCTCGGCGCCGTGCTGCTGTAAAAACGCTTCGCTCGCTGACGTAAAGGAAGCAGAGAAGGCACGCGCGTCGACGAAAAAAAAAAGAACGAAAGGTAGTGCCTGTCGCTGACAGGAGGCGGAAATGCGATTACGCCTGACCCACGAGAGCTAAGACACGGTTTGAGCTGGCTGCGTTGGCACGCTTCTCCTGGCCAGCTCACCATCACTCACGAAAGAAAGCCACAAATAAAGATTAGAGAGCAGGAAGGAGGCGTTTATCTGCCGCACAAAATAGTATAAGCGGCTACACTCGCACGAGAAGGTGAAATGGGAGAGGCGCTGCTGACACAGTTCGGCAGCAATTTTATTCGTTTGCCTGTTGTCTAAGCTTTGGATTGAGATGTTTCAAAGAACACTACCCGCTGAAAACCGTGCGTAGTTGTCATTTACCGGTTGGGATGCGCGCCAAACATTCTGCGTGTTTGGCGACGGCTTTCTCGCACCTTAAGAACAGCGTCGGCGTTTCAACCGCTCGAGCCACGTACCGTTCGCGAGGTGAAATTTAACGTAAGCATATCTTCGGATGGACTAGCATAAAATTGTTCTGCGAAAACGGGGCACGATGAAAAATTATTAAAAAAATCAAACGACATTTAATTAGGCATAGTTTGCAGCGCAGTTTGCGCATAATGCTTGTGTCGTAATGGAACAACACAGTGCACCGAAAAGACGAGAATACGCGAAGAAAGAATACTACTCGAATACTAGAATATTATGACGGATAAAAATACAACAAAGGAACCAACATCAGAATACTGAAGCGGCAACTTTCGACAAGCAGCGAAATGAAAACATCACTTAAATCAAAGGCTTTACTGTGTGCGCAGTACTACTGGACAAAGATGGTAATCTGACAAAAACGATTCTTCGCGACGTTTCTTCAAAAGTGTACAAACTGCCTATCTGTTGGACACAAGTAAATGAACAAGCTAAGTTTTAGCCACGAACGCAACATGGCCATATGGCCGTAGTAGTAAGATAGTTTCCCGTTGTCGATAGAGAAGGGGTGGTCGCAAAAACACAGAGGCAGTTACGGCGAGTGGTACGACACCGTATGACCGTCGGTGCTCTACTATAATGTTCTGGAGAAACGCTTGCCGCATTACTTTTCTCAGGCTGTGAAACAAGCCACACACTGACAGCCTCGACGCCATGATACCATTGGAACTGTGCGGCGCGCTGCTCGACGAACGGCGTCGCAGCAGTTCCGTTCCCCGCCCTCTGAGTGCGCCGGCGTGCCTGAACCACATGTCCCAGGAGTGTCCCGAGTTCGCGCACCTGTGTTGCGCTCGCCGCCACCACCAGTGTCAAGTGGGCGGCGCGTCCAGGGACAAACAAGAGCAGGACGCCGCCGCCGCTGTCGTCAAGGCGGGCACGATTCGCCAGCACTACTACCCCGAGGGCGGCTGGGGATGGACGGTGTGCGCGTGCGGATTTCTCGTGCATCTCCTCTCCGACGGCCTGCTCGCGTCGCACGGATTCATGATCGTAGTGGTGCAAAAGAAGTTCAGGGACGCTGCGCCTTCCTCGGCACACGGCACCGGGTCTGCCATGAAGTTGGGTGAGTGCGGGCCACCGTCACCTTTTCCTTTTTTCTATTCACATGATAAAAAATAGATGATTTATTTCTTTTAAATCGAGTCGTCTGTTCATCTGGTCTCACTGCACGATTACATACTTTACTGTACTATGTTATTCGCACCTTTACCTTTTCAGAATCAATTGTCTTCAAAGCACTACCTGTGCGCACAAGCAATCGAGTTTTCGCCCATTACCCATCGTGGCTACGTGCCATTGTGTTGAGCGAGCATCATCATCACCATAATCATCATTGTCACCCTCATGGTCAATGTTGGCGCACGAAGATGGCGCTGGCTACTCCTCGTCTCATGAACCAGAAACGTTGTACATATATATACCACTATAAGGCTTACGGACAGAGCTTGTGCACAAAACCGAGTTTGTTGCACTTAATGGTACACATGCGATGGATTAAATCATAACAGAAATAATAACGCATCAATATTACAAAGAAGCTCTCAAACCAACAGCACCTTCCTAATGTAAGCTGCTAGAACACGAAAAAATGCGGCAAAACTCATCTCACGATGACTGTGAACGGTAATGCGTTGAGCATTGAATCAATGTATGTAGCGAGGCAACGTATTGTCAGCGTCGAAACGAGCTGTGTATGAGGCCTGTGCTGCAGCGGAACTCATTTTTCTCACTTCCCTAAGAATGCCCAGCGCCATCTAGCGGCGCTGCCGCGAAGCCTACGCGTGACCTCCGAAATGCATGGCGCGGCGGTGCGTGTGACCGCTGAGATACGCATCATGCGGCAACCGGGCTCTTCTCTCGCACTTCTTTCTGGACACGCTGCGCCTTCTAATGGCGCCGCCGAGAAGTCATCGCGTGGCCTCTGAGACGAGAAGCGCGGCGTGCGCGTTGGTACTTGCGAATGCTGGCAATTGTTCCCTCGCTTGCCGCACACCCAGTGACAGGTACTCAGTGTCCCAAGTTTATGATAGGTTCGTTGAACATAGGCACGTACCCAGTGCATTCATGGTGCATCTCGCTAAAGTTGGCGTGAAAGACTTTAATTAAAGAGCGGCACGTACCCAATGCATTTATGGTGCAGCTAGCTAAAGCGTCGAGCTTCTGTCCTTGAGGAGCCCTTGTGACGTGGGTGCGATTCCGCCAAGCATAGGGGCAACTTAAGGGATCCTATTTGTCATTGTAGAGCGACACATTCGCATTGGCACACACCTAGTTACCCATGTTGGCGTCAAAGACGTTCGTTGAAATCCAGCACAGACCGAGTGGCACATATGCAGTGCTCCAAGTAGGCGACAAGGATTTTCACTGAACAGCTGTACCTACCCAGTCCCGCATCTACAGTGACACATGTCGGTGTGAAAGGGCTTCATTGAAAAGTGGCACATATGTACACACTGCCAGATACTCAGTGACTCAAGTTGGCCCGACAGTTGGCTTGGAACCCTGTTCCATCGGCACTGCATCCCGATGCGCCACCCGTTTCATCATGGACTACCCAGTGATCCAGATAGGCGGGAAAACAGCTAGAGACAAACATACATACGAAGTGCATGAACTACCCTAAACATTCGAACGAATTAAAACAACCACTTCTTAAGAAGTTGACATCCTAACGTAATATGTAGTGTAACAAAAAGCTTCAGCCGCGATTTGTCACAATAGTGCACAGGGAACTCCACCAAGAGCGCTGACTACTCGGAAAATTTACCTTGAAAGCAGAACCTGCATAGGGACAACGACGTAACAAGGAACGGAGGAGACACGACCGGATGTGACATTACAAGGAAAGAGAGAGGAATTCTTAAGCCTGGTGGCACACTCAGATTGCTAAATACTGCAGATTAGACTAGTGAAATATTTGAAAAAAAAGATTCTGGTGTTTTACATGCCAAAATCACGATATAATTGTGAGGCACGCCGTAATGGGAAACTCCGGGTTAATGTTGACCACATAGAGTTCTTTAACGTGCACCCAGTGCACGGTACAGGGGTGTTTTTGCATTTCGCTCCCATCGAAATGCGGCCGCCACGGCCTAGATTCGATCCCACAATCTCGGGCTTAGCAGCGCAACACCAAAGAGACCAAAGAGACTATGCACAATGATGAAAGCTATGGCAGGAGGCAATGTGTTTAGCTCTTGTCAAGCTGATTGTGCGCTAAAGTAACATCCCCCATCTTGCCCATCTCACAACTGCACTGCGATGCATGATTCTGGGAGTGCTCGGACCAGCTGTTCGAATCGAAAATGCGTGATGCATTCATAAAGGCCGAAAACGAAACAATCAAGCCTTTTTTTTTCACCGGGAGAAGGTTTTCTTTTCAACGATCTGCATATGAAAATTACAGGAATGACCTTTCTTAGCCCCAAAGTGAATCAAAAGCAAGCCTGCAGGGCCTCACGCGCATTGTACGGGAAACCTGCACAGCACCAGTCTTGATTACATCCTCATTGCACCATGACTGTTTTCGTGCTTGTTAAAAAGTTAGCGGAAGTAAAAGAGAAACTGCGCTACTGCGAACCCACTGAGCGGATGAGGTTACATACCCAGTCATCCGAGGCGTCTACTGGCGGCCACAGAACTAGCACAGACAACACCTCCAGGGGCCGCATCATCAGATGAAAAAGTCGTCGGGGGTTTTCAAGACAGTACGGCGCCTAAAGGCAAATAGAAACAACAACAAAAGGAAGCAGTGTAAGCGAGTAACGTCTTTGCTAACTTCCGCCATGTAGGGCATGTAGAACTGCAGCCGTGATTTCAATGAAATACGTTAAAATATTCTTATTCTCGACGTGAGTAGGCGGTTCCTTCAAGACTTTAGAAGAAGTTGCCCTGAATCATGCCCTCTTATTCCAATATTCATATTAGTTAATACCTGCTGACGATGGCGAAGTGCCTGTTGAGCACAAAGTGGATCAGCACTGTGCAAAGTATAAAGAAAATGCACATGCTCGTATTTTTATTTGTAACTTGAATAGCATTCTGAGTTCAGCTATTTTGTGCTGTAACATGACGTCCGTCATAAATAAAGACCAAGAAGCTCAATTTGACGCATCTTTAGCCTCCATAGAACGTGCAACAAACTTGACAAATGCAGAAAAGAACAAGATATGCGCATCATGCAATATGCACACAGGCGTAACACGTAAGAAAAAGAAAAGCAAACCATTCATCTCTACATTTTCAGAGTGGCATCCTGCTGCATCACGGTAAGGTTGTTGCTGCAGTGCATCTGGTGACCATACATATATAAACCAGCATCGCGCAACAAAGTGCACTCCTCAGTACTTTGTGCACTTGCTATAAAGCTGCATCATCCACCTACTGATTGTCTTGTGGAATGCTTTTTTTACATGTGTTGAATAGCACAGTTTTATTAACATTCTGATGCACGCTAAGCAATTTTACTATTGTAGTTGAGTTTGTTGAGACAGACAGACAGACAGACAGACAGACAGACAGACAGACAGACGGACGGACGGACGGACAGACGGACAGACGGACAGACGGACAGACAGACAGACAGACAGACAGACAGACAGACAGACAGACAGACGGACGGACGGACGGACGGACGGACGGACGGACGGACGGACGGACGGACGGACGGACGGACGGACGGACGGACGGACGGACGGACGGACGGACGGACGGATGGATGGATGGATGGATGAATGGATGGATGGATAGATAGCAGGTAGCTTTGCATTAGTTCCCCGCGAGATAGTTCGTCGTGAGGCCCCACCACGGCACCTTAGCATAGCTGTAGACCACTGACATGTGTGAATTTACATTTCATTTATAAAACTCAAAGTTGCTAGTAGCCTACAAGACACTGTCCTCAGACGTCAAGTATGTGCGATCATGCGAAATGCAACGCTGATTGGACTGGGCTCCGTGACGTGCCACCGCTGCCTTCGAATTCCTCCGACCCTCGCCAAGAATGATAACACGAAGTGAAAGGGAAAGAATCGTATACGTTGAGTTTCTAGCCAAAATTTAATTTTAACCGTCCCGTGCCTTCCCTTTAGTGACAATAGGCTGACGTCAGGGGCGTCGATTTGCCACTGTCACACTGTGCTGTAATCGAAAATAAGAACTGACAATATGCGCCAAATTTCGCCAGGCTTTGCGAGGGTAGAATGAAGTGTGGCATACCCAAATATAAAAAAAAAGGATATGCATCATCAAAATAGTGTCTGAATTAATACGCTAAAAGGACGCGAGAAAGGCGTGCCATCACGCGCCTTTGGTATGGAGGGGCTTTTGAGTAGCGGAAAGTTTTGCTTGTTCTGGTACTTCTTTTAAAATTACTATTCCTGCCACAGGACGCACCGTGAACGCGAGCGAGATTTAATTACGCCTTCACGGTGTGCCTACGCGTCTCCTCAAAGCCTGGCGTTGGCGGTCGCGATCAAAACTTTCAACCCCACCCTCCCTCTTATATAGAGCTGCTGCTGCTGCTTGCTTCCAAAACGTCATTGAACGAAAACCAGCGAGTGACGTGCGGGAAGGGGCTGGCGTGTCAGCTACGTCTCGCTTGCTCGCAGCTTCTCCTTTTGCTTTTCGATACATCGACATAACAGCCGAAAGACGTTAGTTCGTTGATGAGAGAATAGCTTACGCGTTGCTTTTACCTGGCCGGCCATTTCAAGACGAAACCATCCATCAAGGTGCGTCAGCTGCGATTCTTGAGCGGTAAACATCTTTTTTTAAACCGATACCGAAAGGCGTATACTGTGTCAGGCGCACCCAAGCGCCGGGCGAGCGCATAGATAATGCGACGGCGCTATAGCTGAACAAAAAATATTGTTTTTGCTATGTATCACGTGCACTCCTTCAAGATCCGTCGACGCTTAACTTCGCCAGCTGTCGGTGGCACTTTCATAGTTTGTTTTCCCACTCCAGCAGCTAGGCCCGCAAAAGAAGCCGAAAAACGATCCCTGCGTGCGAACGACCTAGTCGCTCAAGATTTAGGAATTGAGATGCGGCTCCATGGTTGTTGACGCAGATTGTCGCTAATGGCGCTTCGAGGAATTTCGAGCTTCCGCTCCGCAAACTCGTTGGTCGCTGGTAACGCGCGCTGAAAGCAACGCCTCGCACGCACTGACTCGCAGCGAGCCTGAGTACAGCGGTATCCGTGCCCAGCATTGAATGATTAAGTTGCACTGCTACGCACGGCAATGCTGCGTGCGTCATGCAGTATACCGATGCATTATATCAGTATAGAAAGGCAGGAATGTCGCCGTCATCATTGCCAACATGCTATGTTTATTATTACAGTACAAGACAAAGACCTCCTCTGGCAGAGATGCCCGAATAGCCCTGTAATACGTCGATCAAATCGACCATATGCCTGAAAATTTCCCAAGCTTATTACAAGATCATCCTCTGCTACTCTTAAGTGCGTTTCTCTTCCCTTAACCACGATTCCGTCATTCAAACAGTTCAGAGGTGATATGCCCTCCACGACACACGATCTATACAACCCCAGGTCTTCCAATATGCGCAATATCAGGAGGAAGTTTTAGTTCTGGCCCAACTCCGGCGCGGCCTATTCAAATACATGTAAAACGCAGAAACGTGTTTTTGAGATAACCTCTGGACCGATTTTAATTAAATTTGTTGCATTTGAGAGAGACAGTTAAATTTTAGTGACCGTTGGAAGCGGAATTTCTATTTAGGGCCTGAATTTTCTTAAAAAGATATTCAAAAATTCGAAAGTCTGAAAAAAATAGAATCAGGAAATTTACGAATTAATAGTTCGGCATCAAGAACAGAGTTAGCGGTTCTGTAAGCGGTGTCCGTTAGTTCGTTGAAAGCGGAGAAATTCTTTATCTCAATTTATGTCTTACGTGAATTGGTTACGTTGTTTACAATGGTTCTGCAAAAGCTATATTTCCATATTACTAAATTCTTTAATATTCCTCTGTAACATATCAATTTTGTCCGCTTTAGATTTACTATTAGATGCAACTCACAGAATTGTGGTCACATTTTTCGTTGCTGAGTTAGAGAGTTGGAAACTTGATAGTTTCGTTTTCTGAAAATTTTCGATTTTTTCCTATTTTTAATAAAACACTGACGACTTAAATTTACGTTTTTCTTTTAAATGGAACAAATCTCGTCAAATTTGGTGCAGTGGTTGGCGAGAAAAACGAATTCTCCTTTTACCTGTATTTAGATAGGAGCACCCGAGCTAAAGTTTCCTCTTAAGCAGTTTACGCAATACTTAATGCCTGTGACTGCGAGCGATATATTGAAAAAAAGAAAGAAAGAAAGAAACATATTTCCGCTTAATCAAAGTACTGAAGCCTCTAAATTTTTTCTCTGCTTCGCTAGGGCACGCTGTAAGTTGAGAAAGAGAGAAAGCAAGGATTGGAAAGGTAGAGAGCTCGGGTGCCTGGTTTGCTACCCTGCAATAGATTGAGCACAGCATGCGCGCAGGAATGGGCAGAGGGCTATAAACGGCCACGCGCTATTCACAACGCCAATGTTAAGAAGTGGTTCTAATTTGCCCGCTGGGTTACATGGATATCAAGCAAGCGTTCGCGGATACAAACGTTGTAAGGAGCAGGAACTACCGTGGATCCACCGACAGCCGCAAGTGTACGTGGAGATCAAAGGTACGAAGAAACAATGCCAGCTTCAGCCCGTGGTGGGCCGTCCAGCTTGTTTTTGCTTCAAGTTCCCGAGAAGCATGTGCAGCCACAAAACACGTATACAGATTAGTCCTGCACTGAGTGCAGCTAAGCAGGCGCTATTGTAATTTCATCCGCAGAAGAATAGCGCCTACTTAGTATCTCTCGGTTAGCAACATCCACCAGGGCAGGGTTATAGGCACATCTGGATGCAAGAGAGTTCGCTGCCGAAAGTGGCGCATCCGAGAACTGGATGGTTTGCTCGGTCTCGGTGTTAGCTCGATGTGGCTCCTCAGTGACATTCACGCAGAGATCACGCAACAAAATTATTGTTTTAATTAAAAAATAAATAAAATTACGTTACGAGGTTTTACGCGCCAAAACAACGATCTAAGGCATGCCGTAGTGGGGGTATTCCAGATTAATGTTCACCACCTGGGGTTTTTTGACGTGCACCTAAATCTCAGTACACGAGTGTTTTTGCATTTCGCCCCCATCGAAATGCGGCCGCCGTTGCCTGGATTCGATCCCACGACCTCGTGCTTAGCAGCCCAACACCATAGCCAGTAAACAACTACGGCGAGTATTGTTTCAATTTCTGAATGTATCCACAGCGTGGTTCCTCGTGGACATGGTGATGTATTTCAGTAGGTGCCAAGCAACTTTGTATTATCCAGGGACGACCGGGCAGACGAAATCGAAACGCGAAGCCCAAGAGCACGGCGATATGTACGTCATTCCTCTTTTCGGTCATGATATTACCGACATCACGAGTAACTCTTCACGGGATTATCTCTGGCGACTTGGTTTGACGATGCAGGGAAAAGATAATTCTCTTCGGAACACACCTTGAACTAAAATTCACACTTCCTGTTAATTTAGAGGGAGAAAGAGAGAGAGAGACGTGAAAATTCTTTCATCCGCTTCATATGTGCAGCCTTCATCAATACAGAGAAATACAAGTATTAATGATATGGCGGAGGTGTTATTTTGGCTGATCGCCTTGCATGCTGTTCAAGGTACTGGGTGTCAATTATGACCAACATAGAGATCACATAAGCACATAAACAGTTCATGCAGTGACACGCGCATATATACAAAGTACAGATATTTACAAATTTTCGTTAAAGGGACACTAAAGGTTACCAGAAAGTCAAGTTAAAGTGATAAAGCAATGCTCTAGAACGTCTAAGGCGTCAATATAATCGCAAACAGAGCTTTAGTAACCGAGAAATTGAGGTAAATGCATGACACAATTTGAGACCCCCCAGCGACATTACGGTACTAGCCCGATGACGAAGGCACTCCTCACCATAATTTATGTCACTAGTACTCAACTACTCGTATTAAAAAGACCATTTCATTAGATTATAAGACCGACGAAAATGCTACTTGTCTACTTCTATTCGATTCTAAGAAAAAATAACATCTTGACGTTACCCTTGAGTAGTATGGGTGATCGAAAGGTTTCGCTTTCGCTCGACTCTGCACGTTCGACTTTGCGCCGCGCGCGCTTTGGAGTTTCAGTTGTTTCTTTATCGCGTCGTGCTCCGGTCCTGCTGGCTCGCGAAACTTGTATTTGGAACAAGCAATGCCACGTCCATGTGATGTGGTGGGATGCGCGAACGGTCCGCGGAACTTGGCCAAGGGCAGTTGCAGCGGCGAATCCAACGTTACTTATTACTGTGTGCCAACGAGTGAACCTCTCCGTTCGAAGTGGTTAAGTGCCGTACCTCTGTCACAGCGCGTTGGCAAAGAGCCGAAAAATCACGTAGTGTGCTCGCTGCACTTTCGTCCAGAGGATTACGAGTTCAACGCCGACTTACTGAAGTCGCGTGGAGTGCCTTTCAAAGCAGACCACCGTCGTAGTAGTACGCAACAAACGCCGGCAGGTCACGTTCATCAGGGCTTAAATCGCTGAACTCGAGCCAATCGCGAGCCAATGTGTTGTTATCAGGGTCATCCATTGCAACGAGCGTCGAAGTTGGCGTCATAAAATAAAAAAACCAGCTTATCGTCGTGCGCTTTCCCTTCCGCTACAAACCATAGTTCGGCTTTCGCGCTGCTGTCGGCTCTGTCTTAGCTCTGTTTCTGGCCGCGCGTTTGCGTTTTGTGCCGACGGCGCAACGTCACTGACGTCATTGTTGAGGTGATGACGTCAACACTCCTCGATTGGAGGGCGGGTGATTTGAACTGCGCTAGAGGTACGCGGAGGCTTCAGAACGCATTTTCTCTTAAAATAAGTCTCTTCTTCGCACGAAACAAGTGTTTCAATGTTTCTGGGATGGTATTCCAACAGTTCACGTTGACTTAATATTAACCTTTAGTGTCCCTTTAAGGCTTGTGACCCGCAATGACATGAGCATCACTTTCGAGGCGCGTAACGCGTAGGTGGCCCTAGCACTTGCAACATTAAATGCGGTTCGATGAATCATTATCATGTGCCTGTAGTGAATCGGTTGATGACATCTCACATGTGCATGCGATAACCTTGCCCTAATGTGTTGATAGGGCATATGCATTTGAAATTTATTTTCATTTCCTAATTTTTCTTATTCATTTTTTTCTCTATGTGCTAAGTGTGCATGCGTCAAAAAATTGTTTTCTTCGTTTATTTTTCTCAACCTCGGGTTTACGTTTGACATGACGTCATCCGCGCTTTAGTTCATACTCATTTCTCCATGGTAATTGTTATTCTTTTAGTTATTTACTTCACTAATAGCGCGTAGCCCATGTACAAGTGAAACAGGGTAGCAAGAGGCACGTGCTTCCAATTTCTCCAAATGATCCCTTGGCTAAACCTAACGGTGACTCAGGCTGTTGCACTTCAAGAACTGTATGCGAATAGCTTCTTGCGCCAGCGACAAATGTGGTCATGGTTCGAATATTAGTGGCTTAGAAAATGGCACGTAGTTCAGCAGGTTTAAAGCCGTCTGAAGAGGATGGGCGTAGTACATGGCGTTGGACGTCGTACAAATGACAGGCGTGAAGCAGGTGCAAATTGGGCGACGCGTTCGTTTACACCCAGCGTACAGTGCCCATGAATGACAGTGAATAATATTCGGCAGCCACTTTCCTACAAAACTTTAGCAAAAGCGCACGCTACAGTGAATTATCTTAGCCTAAGTTCATGACAATAAAACATGCGAAAACAAACAGCTGGGGCGGCGGCACGGAACATGCCTTCCCCACAGGGGTCGTAGCTCACTGACCACATGAGGTCTCAGTGTTCTTGGCGTGTCTGCGGGTCACTGGCCCTTAACGCCATATCACAGCCAGGGGTTCACTTTTCTTGCCGACCTCTTACCACTTCTAACAGCGATATCCTGGCGCAGCGAAGCCGTGCAGCACATGCGTGTCCTTCTTACGAAAGCCTAGAGTAATCGACTTCTCTGCAACCGCGGCAGCTTATAGTACAGAACACGACACATTTGCGCGCATACGAAGTCTCTCTCTCTTCTTCTTCTAATTTTTGTGCAGGTACGGGCATACTGACATAAGTTACCATTTAGTTTATCGCTGTATTTTGTCCCTGACTCAAGAAATCGCAGTGAACGTGCCTCATTCTTTCTTTTTTTTCATTCTGTCCTATCCAGGACACGCAGTCAGATCTGCTGGACAGCGGAAACAGCTTCCGCTTACAAGGCGTTCGTAGGTCTCTCGCGTCGTGCGTGTCCAGTTGGTGGCCATTTGCAGCCGTTTCTTGCACGTCTCGCTTTTTTTCTTCATTGCCGATTTCTTTCGCGCTCTTCGTGGCAAACGGGGCTTTGGCCGGTTAGTGCTGTCACGAGCCGTTGAACCCAACCATGCCTTCGATCTCTCCCGGAAGGAGTTTGTTCTCTAGAGGGCGTTGCTGAGAGGAACAAGACTTGGAGATGGCGCCTCGCACCGTTATACGAAGAGGAAAAAAAAAAAAAAGGGAACACGCCGTTCCCTTTTTTCAATGGCGCATGGACTTTTTCATGAGCGCCCTACGGGAGGAGATAGGCTAGCGTGTCCGTTTATGTACGCGATTCGCTGTGCGCCATCCACACATATACATAGGGTCCCTGCAACGTACACATACACATCCCGAATCTCTGTGCACGCTCAATGTCCCTCCGAATCTGACCCTCCCTCTTCCATCGTTTCTTTCGTTTCCTTCTTTTTAGCTTCGTTTATTGTTATTACTTTTTTTATTCATTCTATTCTCTGACTTGACTTCTTAGCGTCATTTTGTTTCTACTGTCTCAACTGCTAGAGATAGCCAAGAGCTTTCCCGGAGTATCTGTGAGAGGGAAAGCGGCAACGAAGGCACGATCGTTTTCACGTCATACAGGAGTCCCGAAAAAGCACTCGGTGCTGAAAACATGCTTAACTTCTTCTCCGGACGCTTTTTTTTTTCATTTACGTATTATCTTTTTTTATGTTACAGAATGCAGAAATCAATTTCCTTCTAAATTCAAAAGAAATGATAATAAAATACATTATCGTCTCTTCAATATCGTGAGGCTGGCCTGCACAGCGTAGCAGCAAGCGGTCGGAATGGTCGTCATTTGGGATCGAAGTGCCGCGGTGGAAGCACAGAAAGATGTCGTAAGCGTGGCGAATGATATGGAACACTGGCAGAAAGAGGTTAGAGTGGTACATCAAGGGCGCTCTGCGATCGATGAGCCAAGACGTTGGGAGAGATGAAAAACTTTACTATAGAGGTCGACTGGGAGTGGCTGCTCTTGGCCAAAAGAAAGTTGCCCGTAGACACGTATATGTATTTCGTTCGCATTTCTGATTCTTCGAAGCGCAAACAACGCCGAAGCATTCAGATGAGGCGCAGCTGTTAAGATTTTAGCGCAGCGTTCAATGGTTATCAAGCGCGAAAATTGGGCTGATACCAAGACAAGCCTGCTAAATGTAAGACAGTACCTTCTCTTACCAATAATGTAAATAATCTATCCAGCAGTGAATATTTACTGAAGTAGGCAAGTGTTCGGTGACAGCCTCTGACAAGCGCGAAAAAGAAAGTTCATGTGACTTCCAAGTGTTTTTTGTTCATTCTCCATGATATCTTATTCAATACGTCCTTTTTGTGAAAAGCGGGCTCCTGAGCTATAGACCAGTCGGCTTCCGGCTATTCCATCGGCTACGATCAAATAAATATATTATTGAAATGCAAAGAACCAAACCACGAAAACCGGCAACAATGGGATTTTTGTACGCGGCTTTAGCTGCTGCTGTTTCAGCTTCAAGAGTATTTGCGCTGCTAAGCCCGCGCGGAATCAAATCACGGCCGCGGCTGCCGTATTTCAATGGGGGCGGAATGAAAAAAACACCCATGTACCGCGCATTGGGTGCATGTTGAAGAACCACAGGTGGTCAAAACTAATCCAGATTTCTCTACTACAGCGTGCCTTATAATCATATCGTGGTTTGCGCACATAAAACCCCAGAATTGAACGTTATATTTTTTTTTAGCTTCAGGAGTATAGAGAACAGCGTCAAACAGTGTGTTTCGCAACATGTAGCAGGATCACGCTCCCTGCCGGTGAGGTAAATGTAGCAGTATGAGGCGAGCAGGAGGAAGGTGAGGGCGTGATCACTCCCCTTCTCCCTCCTCATGCATTATAATGATTACCGAATTACTATAAATGATGCAACCATGCTGTTCGTACAGTGCCAGTGGCAGGCGAGTGACCCGACTTCCCTTCGCGCAAGCGGTTAACTAGTACACGTGAAGTGCAACGACCGCGCCGCGTGTATTGTCGAAGTGCTTTTGGCCTCGTGGACACACTGTTAACGCATCCTTTCGGAAGCAGGGCCAAAGTAGGATATCGCACGAAGCAGCCGTATAGGTAGAGTGCCGCATATGCTTGATTTCTTCGGACGTGGTCAGGAGGCCTATGAAACAGTTGACAGTTTTCGTCATTAAGTGCCTGACTTCTCGAGCTACCGCTCGTGAACAGCACGGTGTTGCATATGGGTCGCAAGCCCCAAGGGTAGCGTTGGCCTGGCGGCCTGGGGCACAGCTGGAAGCATCCGAAGGTCCTGGCAAAGGATGAGTCGACTGCTAACAGAACAACTTGTTTATTATAGCATCGCAAAAGAGCGGCCGGTCGGGTCGACCGAAGTGGAGAGACGGGAGAGCACGTTACTCGACGGAAGAATTCGAAGCCTCTCTCGGCGTCCGTGGGCTGCTACTTTTATACTCTCGGAGTCGAGGGCAAGAAGGAACGGCTCGCAAATGAGGCGCACGTGACGGCGCCGCTCGGGCACGTTGAGACGAAAAGGTGACGCATCCGCCGGGCCGGCGCCGGTCAGACCTCCTCGCTTCACAGTTGGGGAGCTCCGCTCCCCGGCTGCCGCGCTTTGACAAGCGTGGGCACCAACATGCACACACACACACACGCACACACGAAGACACGTGGCATTGAAACATGCCTGGACGTGCATGGCAGGAGGAGTTGCGGCAGCGCTGAACGGGCCAAAATGTCCGCCGCTTTGAACGAAGCCCCGGCGTCCGTTGCATCCGCGCCGGCTATACCGCGCGTCGTAGGCGAAACGTAACAGACCGGCCCGCTGGGAGAAGGAGATCCCGATGGTCAGGGGTCTGCATCCGCTGTCCGGAGGGATGTCGCTCGATGATGCTCGTAAACGAAGTCGGTCGTCCCTCTGCGTTTCTTGAGCGCAGCGCACAGAGAAGGCCTCGTTCTCACGTTCAGGTTCACACAGGACACTGCAAAGTGACTTCGGGAGAGTTGCCATTTTTGTTCTCGTTCCCAGCAAGCGTTAGAACTACGCCGAAACTCAACCGCTCAGTCAGCAAGCACGGCACAACCCTCACTAAGTCATGCCAGGCTCTTTCCCCTTTTATTCTACTGCCTAGTTCCTTACAGTAGTTTAGCAGCACTCAGAACGCGTCCACAAATTGGAAAATTGCACTAGAAAGCACGTCATGACTTTGAAACACTAAACAAAAGCAATATGTTAAAAATCCTGCCTCAGGAAGAAAAACATCAGTAACAAATAACTTTGAGGCTGATTCCTACGTTAGGGGACTCGACTTAAGCCATCGGCGTTACCGTTGAGACTCCCCTTTTTGTAACGCACCTCAAAGGAATATTGTTGCAAAGCGAGGCTCCAGCGCAGGAGGCGGCCATTTTTGGAAGAGATGGTCTGCAGCCATTGGAGAGGGCAGTGATCCGTCTCAATGATAAACCTCGAGCCGGCTAGGTAGCATGACGATTTCTGAACGGCCCATACGATGCACGCACACTCTTTCTCGGTGGCGCTGTACGCCTGCTCACGACTGGTCAGCTTACGACTAGCATACAGGACGGGGTGTTCTACTTCTCCATTTTCCCGTTGGCACAGTACAACGCCCATGCCTCGCTCACTAGCATCACACTGAACAACGAACCCTTTTGTGTAGTCGGGCGATCGTAGCACAGGCTGGCTTGTTAGGGCGCTCTTTAGGGCGCTAAAAGCTCTTTCCTTTGTCTCGTCCCACACGACTGTTTGGGGCTCTGTTTTTCTTAGAGCATCCGTCAGGGGAGCCGCGATATCAGAGTACCTGGGGATGTACCTCTGATAGTAGCCGGCGACACCTAAGAACGACCGAATATCGGTCTTCGTGCGCGGATGCGGGAAGTCTCGCACAGCGGCCACCTTTATTTCAGAGGGGCGGCGACGACCCCGACCAATCACGTGACCGAGGTAGACAACCTCGGCCTGTGCTAACTGGCACTTGGGAGCCTTGACTGTCAAGCCCGCTTTGCGCAGGCGGGTTAGCACTGCCCGCAAGTGTGCCATATGCTCAGACCAGGATGCGGAGAATATCGCTACGTCGTCTAAATACGGTAAAGCGAATTCTTGCTGTCCCCGCAACACTTTATCCATGAGGCTTGAAAAGCAGTATGGCGCGTTCTTCAAACCAAAACTCAAAACTTTAAGACGGAACGTTCCCATTGGTGAAATGAACGCCGCATACCTACTAGCCTCTTCTGTAAGTGGAACCTGCCAATAACCCCTGACAAGATCTAGGGTGGAAATAAACTGAGCGCTACTAACTTTCTCAAGGCGCTCCTCGATGTTAGGGATCGGATAAATTTGATCCTTAGTGATGGAATTAAGCCTGCGGTAGTCGACGCAAGGACGAGGTTCCTTGCCCGGTACCTCAACTAAAATCAAAGGGGAGGTATAATCACTCTCACCCGCCTCAATAACACCGAGCTGTAGCATTTTCTTTACCTCAGCCTCCATAATATCGCCCTGGCGGGGTGACACCCGGTACGCCTTGTATCGTACTGGCTCTGGGGAGGTAAGTTCTATTTCATGAGTAAGGACAGAAGTCCTACCAGGCCTCTCAGAGAACTGACCTCGAAACTCTTGTAAGAGCTGGTGTAGTTCGGTTTTCTGCTCAGGCGACAGCGGTGCTTTACTGATTAAGTCACTAATGACTTGATCGGTGTCTTCCCTGTTCGTCACTGAGCCTAGTCCCGGAAGCTCGACCGGAAGCTCTTCAGGAACGTTTACCATCATGCACACCACTGCTTCCCGTTGTCTATAGTGTTTGAGCAGATTACAGTGGTAAACTTGCTGTGCTTTCCGTTTTCCTGGCAGACTCACCACGTAGTTGACGTCCGACAGTTTTTGAACAATCCGTGCTGGGCCCTCCCACTGCACGTCGAGTTTGTTTTTTAGCGTTGTGCGCAATATCATTACCTCATCGCCCACCTCAAAACGACGGGCCCTGGCTGTCCGATCATAATAAACCTTGGCCCTCTGCTGGGCCTTTGCCATTACTTCACCTGACAACTCTTGTGCCCTTCTTAAGCGTTCGAGGAGCCTAAGCACGTACTCCACCACGACTGGGTCGTCGCCCCTGCCTTCCCACGAGTCTCGAAGCATGCGAAGCGGAGACCGCAGCGAGCGACCGTACACGAGCTCAGCTGGCGAAAACCCTGTAGCCGCATGCGGCGCGGTCCTTAACGCAAACATCACCCCAGGCAGACACAGCTCCCAGTCAGTTTGTTGTTCAAAACACAATGCTCTCAACACGCGTTTCATGACGGAGTGGAGCTTCTCAACGGAATTCGACTGCGGGTGGTACACTGAGCTGTATAACAGCTTTACCCCGCACCTTTCGAGAAAGGCTGTCGTCAAAGCGCTAGTAAACACTGTGCCCTGATCTGACTGGATTTCCGCAGGAAAACCAACTCGCGCAAATATGGACAGTAGTCCATTGACTATCTCAACTGAGCTGAGTTCTTTAAGCGGCACTGCTTCAGGGAACTTTGTCGCTGGGCAGATCACAGTCAAAATGTGTCTGTACCCCGTGGCTGTTACCAGCAGAGGTCCCACTGTATCAATAACGAGCCGTCTAAAAGGCTCCGTAATGATAGGTACCAACTTCAACGGCGCCCTCGATTTGTCCCCTGGTTTGCCCACCCGCTGACAGGTGTCACATGTCCTCACAAAGTGGTCTGCGTCACGAAAACACCCTGGCCAATAGTACTCTTGCAAGAGACGATCCTTAGTCTTCTTAACTCCTAGGTGTCCGGACCACGAACCTCCATGCGACAAGCGCAACAGATCCTGACGGTAGCACTGAGGCACGATCAGCTGATCGAACTCCACTCCTCTGCGGTCTAGATACTTACGGTAAAGGACCCCGTCTCTTTCCACAAAACGAGCATTTTTCTTGGCGATACGTTCCTTGACATTGTAGCGCATGTTTTCTAGGCTGCCATCCTTTTTTTGCTCGGCTATCAAAGCCGACCGGCTGACTTTTAGCAACCTATATATTGAGTCCATCTGACGTAGGCGCGATGAGCAAATCTGCAGATAGCTCTTCTAACTTTCCCGTGTCGGGCATGTCCTCTCCAGTATCTGGTGCCTTCAACGCTACAGGCTCAATTTTATTCAGTTCGGACGTGCTCTGAATATCAGCTTGCTGCGCCTCTGACCCTTTCTCATTGTTCGACAACGTCGGCCCCGCAACTACCGCCTTTGCAGCGAGCTCCCGAACTTTCGATCTGGTTAAGGCCTGAACGCTAGCCTCACCAAACAAAAGCCCCTTCTCGCGCAGGAGGTGATCGGACCTGTTCGAAAATAGGTACGGGTACTGGGGGGACAGCATAGATGACACTGCGGCCTCCGTCTCAAGCGCTCCGAAAGGTCCTTCAATAAGCACTTTTGCTACGGGCAGACACACGCTATGAGCTTCCCCGGCTTTCTTCATCCATGCGCACTCGCCCGTGAACATATCGGGTTCTACGTAAGAGGGGTGAACTACATCCATTGTAGCTGCGGAATCGCGAAGCACTCGGCACTCTTTCCCGTTCACGAGGAGGTCTCGCATTTAAGGCTCGAGAAGCTTCATGTTCTCGTCAGTGCTGCATAATGACAAAAACACGACTTTTGTTTTTGTTTCCGGACACTGCGCCGAAAAAGTGACCCAGCTTCTGGCACGTATAACAAACGCGCGCTTGCCTCGTCTCGAACCGCTTTCTGCGTTCGGCTTCGGCTGCCGCCGTCTCCTTACGTTCGGTCGGACTGCTTTCACTCGCATCCGCACTACGTGTGTCCCCCCTTGCTCTCATGGGTGTGAACTTCGGCCTCTAAAACTTGGAGCCAAATTCACCCTTTTGACCGTCCTTAGCTCCGCGAGCCCGACGCGTCACAAACTCCTCGGCTAGCTCGGCGGCTTTAGCCACCGTACTAACGTCTGGCCTATCCAAGACCCAGTACCGCACATACTCAGGTAACCGACTATAAAACTGTTCCAGCCCGAAACACTGCAGAACTTTCTCGTGGTCACCAAACGCTTTCTCTTCTTTGAGCCACTCCTGCATGTTTGACATAAGCCTGTAGGCAAACTCTGTATATGACTCACTTCTGCGTTTCTCATTTTCCCGAAACTTCCGACGGAACGCCTCCGCTGACCGCCTGTACTTTTTTAGCAGACTCGATTTCACTTTGTCGAAATCCTCTGCCTCCTCTCTCTTCAAGCGAGCGACTACGTCGGCCGCCTCGCCGGGTAACAAAGTGAGCAAGCGCTGTGGCCACGTTTCCCGCGAGAACCCCTGCTACTCGCACGTTCGCTCAAAGTTAACCAGGAACAAACCAATGTCCTCTCCAAGCTTAAACGGCCGCATCAGGTCAGTCATTTTGAACAATACTCGTTCTCCTGCACCGTGTGCCTGACTTCCATTACGAGCGCGTTCCATCTCTATCTCGAGACGCTTCATTTCCAAAGCGTCTTGACGGTCGCGCTCTTTTTCTTTCGCTTGTTGCTCTCGCTCTTTCTGTTCTTTACGTTCGCGCTCATCTTTCTCTGTCTGTTCTTTACGTTCGCGCTACTGTCTTTTTGCCGTCTCCCTCTCCTCAATGGTCTCAAGGCATTCCGACAGCTCGTCATCCTCAGCTTCTAACTCAAGAATAGCCCTTAGCAGTTCTGGTTTTCTGAGTTTGTCTGAGACATCCAGACCCAACTCTCTTGCAAGCTCCAGCAATTTCGGTTTGCGCAACGACTTCCAATCCATGGCTGCTCTGAATGCTGCTTTCTCTACTGCCTACTATTGTCTTGCCGCAAACTAACCCGGCAGCAACAACAACCACAATTACCAGCTTTGTCTCTGACACTAACAAAAGCCTGGCAAAACTCAGAAGAAGAAAGTCCCGCACTAACCAAACCTCGCAGCCAAGAATTCAGCGCAGTCGTTCCGCTGCAGGCAACTAGTCATCACACAGGGCTCGTTGCACTGCTCCCGGATGGTCGTTGTACTGCTCAGCATACAGTCAACCCCATATCTTCGCTGCTGGCCTCCGTTGTCACGATCCCACCACTGCCACCAGTTGTTGCATATGGGTCGCAAGCCCCAAGGGTAGCGTTGGCCTGGCGGCCTGGGGCACAGCTGGAAGCATCCGAAGGTCCTGGCAAAGGATGAGTCGACTGTTAACAGAACAACTTGTTTATTATAGCATCGCAAAAGAGCGGCCGGTCGGGTCGACCGAAGTGGAGAGACGGGAGAGCACGTTACTCGACGGAAGAATTCGAAGCCTCTCTCGGCGTCCGTGGGCTGCTGCTTTTATACTCTCGGAGTCGAGGGCAAGAAGGAACGGCTCGCGATGAGGCCCACGTGACGGCGCCGCTCGGGCACGTTGAGACGAGTAGGTGACGCATCCGCCGGGCCGGCGCCGGTCAGACCTCCTCGCTTCACAGTTGGGGAGCTCCTCTCCCCGGCTGCCGCGCTTTGACAAGCGTGGGCACCAACATGCACACACACACACACACGCACACACGAAGACACGTGGCATTGAAACATGCCTGGACGCGCATGGCAGGAGGTGTTGCGGCAGCGCTGAACGGGCCAAAATGTCCGCCGCTTTGAACGAAGCCCCGGCGTCCGTTGCATCCGCGCCGGCTATACCGCGCGTCGTAGGCGAAACGTAACAACGGAAACTGGGCTCGCCGCGCATGCTGCGTCGTCCCATTGTGGCATCTGCAGTCATAGCTGCTGTAACAGCAGCGCAATTCGGTGAAGCTACGGCTGTCCTCGAAGGCGGACGGCCGCTGACGCCACATGAAATGTTTTCTTCCGTCGTCAACGGAACTAAAATTCACGTTGTCTTATTGCGGTGGTATGCGCCTAGTGCGCGCCGATGGACGCGCCACTGGTGGCGGCCTTGCGTAAAACACGCGGGAAAGGAGCCAACCGCGTGCCGTTGTTTGCTGCCGCGGTTGATCGTGCTTCTCTGTCTCATTCACGTTTTCAGAGCAAAATAAGCAGCACCCTTCGCATGAGTGGGGTCGCCAAAGCTTCAAGGAATGTCGAAGAAGAGTTGTTGCACGGTGGGGGGCTCAAATACCGGCAAGAACGTGCCGGCGATACGGTTCTAATCATTTCCCGCAAAGCCACATCAGCGGCAAGTGATTGTAGCAATGTATCGCCGCCGTTCGGCGGGAAATTTCTTGTTCTTATCCTTTCCTTTATCGTCTCCGTGTTTTTTCCACTCGATCATATTTAGACGGGTAAGCGACGAAGTTCGTCTGCAGTGCAGCACGCGGTTTAAAGGCATTTCGCTGAAGTTCTACATGACGTTTGCCGCTACGGTTTGCCGCTACTGTTTGCCGCTTTTTTACCGCATTGCGCTATCTAGGCAGCACGACTGCGCGAGCGCATAGTGTTGTATGTCAAAGCTACTGAAGTTTGCAAGAACGGAAATTGTTGGTTTTTTGCGGTGCGGTAAATCCTCGCACCAGCTGTCGCGCACTTCATGTTTTTGCATCTATTTTATGCATGGCTTCGCGCATGTTGAACTATTGCTAGTATCTTCATGCATAACTGTTGTGTGTGTGCGTGTGCGTGGTTTCTTGTTTCTTTTTTTTTTTTTTTTTTGAAGTGTGGACCCTGCCTCGTTTGTAAAGGGTCTAAATCACGCTACGTCTTGTCGGAATGATACCAATTAAGTGCTTCTTTAACAACTTCATTCTTTTCGCCCGAGGGCATCTTAGATATTGTGGGTTTTTGGGAAATGCGTTTAGAAAATGGGTAGTTGAAGGCGAGAATTGCTAATAGTTGCTGCATATGGTATTTTTGTTTCATTTTCGCTTAAGAATTTGCCTCACGTTTGGGAAGTCATCACACCTCGATGCAGTCTGAGCAGACTTACCACGCCGAGTGACTTGTTTGTTTCACAACGTAGTCCCTTCTTGCATGTAAATTTTGTAGTCAACTGGATTCTTTCTTATTATGCTTATGCCGTAGAAGACTAAACCACGCCTTGCCGCCAGCGCTCATCTACTCGACTGGCGTTGCTCTGCCTTTAAATATATCACGTGGCATCTCTCGCTAGTGATATTTAAAAAGAAGTACTGCAAAGTTGGCCAGACTTTAGCTTTGTACATTTCCAAGCAGCTCCCTTGGAGAATTTACATTTGCAAATACTGCAGCGGGAACGGCAGTTCATCGGATATGAAGCAGAATTGCATCGGCGGTACAGCGCTAACACGCGCTTTTATTAACCCGCGCGCTTGGTGGCTTCGTTGACTAGTGTACGCGTTTCCATCAATAAATTCGCAATTACTCTTCTTGAGGCGACTTTGGATGCCCTTATTCGGTGATGTCACATGTATTCATCGGTAGAAACATCACAACGGCATGTGCAAACATTGCACCGTGCGGATTGGTTTGATATATAAGTCTGCATTAACGACGGGTGCTTATTATTGAGGTAGAGAAGCTGCGTTACAGCAAGGGTAGAATTTAAAAAAGCGATCCAGAAATCGCACTACTCGAGAAAACTTAGCGGCTTGTTAACATGAGCGCCACTTCATGTAAATGGGGTTCATGGCGTTTGTCAGCGGGACGCACCTGGCACGTATGTGGACCGGGTTGTCCCAAACACCGGTAACATTGTGTTCATACCCACTCCTACAGAGGCCAGCATCTTACCTACAGCTGTCATCGCAGAAGAAGAAGTCTGGTACCCGAACAAAGGAGAAATCGCAGCCGCGAACTTCAGCCATCCTTGCTGCAAAGGGTTGTCATGTGCTACTGCTCTAGAGCATACTGTTGGAAGCGCCCGCTAGGTGGCTATCAGTGGCGTCTCTATAGGCGGTGCACTACGCTTTTTAAAGCCTCAGCGAACACATTGCGCGGAATATAGGAGTGAGCAATTTTTTATTCTTTGTTTTGAACATGCATGCAATAGCTTGCAGCACTAGATTTCAATTAGAACGTTGTATTTGTGACGCGCAGTTACTCGGCATGCTACAAGTCCCATATATATGAGGCTTTGCAGGCTTCTAAAGCCAAAGATTTTTGTCGGCGGTTCTTCACAGTTCAAAACAAGTCGTGTGTACGTATGGTGCCTGAAATGCTAACATTGATCCACTAACACGCTTATTTACACAAGATCGCAGAACACAATGCGTTTTACTCGCCCTGCTTTAGTACGTGACCAAAAACCCTCGCGTGATAATGAATTCGCTGATAACTTCACTGGATAAAGAAGGCTGGAGGCGTTCAGAGACGAATTCTATTTGCTAATGTAATTGTAAGTACATCTATGCGGGCACTTCACCTGCAAATAATTACGTCAAGAAAGGCAAACACATTTACAGTGTAGCTTTACAAGGGGAGATTTGTATCAAGCTTGCACTTGCTTGGAGGGACGCGTCAGCGCCACGTGCCACGCCGGCGGCAGTGCCGACGTCTCCAAAGGTAGAGCGTGGGCTCATTAATGCTGTAAGCATTCATATCCCCTCATGTCAACTTTTCACTCGTTCAACTTGAAAGAGTAAACTCGTTTTCATTATGATCGCACGGAGGTAACGAATGAATTAACGATTGCATGAATGTATAAATCCATTAATCAATCAACCAATCAACAAATAAATCGACCAATCAATCGATCAAGCAATCAGTCAGTCAATCAGTGTATTAGTCTACCGATCGAGGACTACACTTGAGTGAAAAAAAGAGACGTGGGATTTCTTGTGTAGAAATTTTCCTATACGATGTCTACTCGCAAGAAATTTAGAAGTAATCGATATGACAGCCTACAAAGAACTTTCCGCTTTTCTATTTTCAATCAACATGCGAGCAGCGAAAAAAGAAAAAAACCTTGCTGAATGAGGCGTTCCCTTCTAGTATTGCTTCAATAAGACAACATACGAAGCTGAACGTTTTGAGGCCATGCAGTATACGTCGCAGCGCCATTCTTATCGTCAGCGTTGGTGGAAAAGTCTGCATGTACCGCTATCGAGAATTCGCGCTTGAATTCGCTTTGTCCCAACAAAAATGCATCACGTCGCTTTTGTGCAGAAAGCTACGGGTGAGAGGGCACCGGGATGGTTGCGAATACGCCGCCTTACAAATTTCAAACTACCTAAGTAATCGTTAAGGCGAGACGCTGCGTAACGCTAAACATAGCCATCGTGTTTGAGATTTTACCCGCTTTCCTTGTCTCCTTTTCGTGCTGCCGGTTTCCAGCGTTCAATAAGACACACAAGGCATTCAAGCCGAAATACCCCTGTTACACCCAACAACACGCTCTCTTTCCCACACACTGACCGCCATAGAGAGATGCTGTCAAAGGGTGTTGTTGTCGTTATTGCTGTCACGTCCGAAACTTCACGGAACGTGCGCACGAAAGGCGTTAGGCCAGGATTTGGTACAAAATTATCAGCGACACGCTATGGAAGGCTACCAGAGCATATCACGCACAAAACGAATAAACGCATAGAGATGTTTATTCAAGAGACGGCTGACTGGTGTCCTGCCTGGCATTTGGTTTTTCTTGCCTTTTTCCTTCTTTTCTTTCCGGAGGGGGTGGGGGCGGGGGGCTGTGGGGGTGTCATTGAAGGAATTGGATTATATTTACCTATCCCTGGCGTAAGAGATTAGAGCTAGAGAGGTCTTCCCTGACGAGACTGCCCGTTCAGGGATCTAGTATGCTCTGCATCGTCCCTTATATTTGTATCCGATTTTGAAACAGTGCAAAACCAGAATACCAGAATACCGTATTTACTCGCATAATCCTCGCACTCGTGAGATACTCGCAGTCCCGCATATTACCCATAAAAAATTATTCCTCTTTTCTCGAGTAATCAACGCACCCTCAAAAATTTCTGCAGTGGCTGTCTTCCGCTTGTTCCGGTCGGTGATAGCGCATGGCAGCCGAGAGCCATTTGTTAAGCGTCATGCACACTATCAGCGCTCAAACAAAATCCAAACCAACCTATAGCTTCATATACGTAGCGCACAAAATGAAGTTTATGCGCTACTTAAATGAAGTCAAGGTGTACCGACTCACCCAAACCACCACGCCTGCCAATCCAAGCCACAAAAAAAGAGGTTTCCGCTATTTTGTGAAGTTTATGAGTTGCTCGTGTGTAGCATACAGTAGTTAGCATTATTTATATGCGTGTTGCTTCGCCATAGGGCAGTGTGGTATAGCTACGGGGCTGTTAATTTTTTAAGCTGAAAGCCGATGTCTGTGGCGATGCAGGCAGTGGTGACGCGGCTACCTATGAGATAGTGATCAGCAACGTCAATCTTGACTCCGATTCTGAATTGTTAGAGAACAAGTTATTTAGTAGTTTAGCAACTCTAGCTTTAGCTATAAAACTAAAGGACCTTTGCAGGTTTTGTATGTGTATAGAAGTTGTGCTCTTATTATGCAGGTAAGCGCTGTTTGGAAGTAACTTTTTTAAGCATGCAGCGGCTGGCGCGAGAATCTCAATTTACGGCTACATCATTTTTTGTATTTAGCACCTTCTCGCGGTAAACATTTCCCCGCATACTTATTGCACCTCCCAAATTCTATCGATTTTCCTTGAAAAGAAAAAAGGTTGCAGTGACGTTTCACTTCGTGAACGTGGGTGACGTGCAAGCTTATGAGTGATATATAACCCACACGACGCTATGGGCCCTCGATGCGCCTACATGCCTACACTGTCCGCATCGCAGATCGTATTCAAGACAGGGCTCGCGCGGCCGCGCCATACGCAGCACCAGCCGAAGTAGAACGCCCCCTTGTAAACATTCGCTTAGTAACTAAATTAACTAGCAGGGTGTCAACGCGCACAGAGAAAAATGAACACTTCACACTCGATGACGGCGGACACTCGCTGTGAAAATGATGGTTTGAGGAATCGCGGCAGCAGCAGCGAGCGAAGTGACTTTCGTGCTGTCGATCGCTTGAAGGCAAATTGAGCGGTGAGAACACAGCGCACGCAAAGCTACGAGCCGTCGGCCCACCTAGAATGTGCCCCCAAAGCAGGTCGCTTTCAAGATAAAGCCCACTTGACCGCGCGACCACGCGCAACCGCGCCGTGAGACAGTATGGTGGTACCTCTAGCAGCGTAGTGCACCGTTCAGGGCAGCATGGTGGCATGGTGGTAAGGAGAGCGTTCTCACATCCTTCCCTTGTGACAGCTAGCGCTTTGAGAGCTGTCGTTGAGACGCTGCCCCTCTGGTCGCAGCATCTGCGATCTGAGGTGGTGGCAGGCGCTGCACGGGTTATGAACGCGTTGTTTGAGGAAGTGGCGCTCGAAGTCCCGGTTGGCTTCCGCATACGGGTGGGGCAGGGTGGTGAGGGGGAACACCCCTCCCCCTCATAACAGTGAGCAATATAGTGCCGCAAATAACCATCTCCGAATGCATGCTCAACGTATTCTTTAATAGTAAGCGGGTTTGGTTCCTCATAATTTTTTTTTTTTCGTTATCCAATTATAGCAAACATTTCAGCAGCACAATTTCATGCGTGTGCGTGTCAGACTTTCTGTTCAATGTGTTAGTTTAAAGAGTGTGAAGGATGCTTAACCATTTTTATCCTCTGATTTCTCTGTTGTGGTTGCCCATAGTGCTAACTGAATGTGCAGACAAAATTTACAGACAAACAGGAGCCAGCTAGCACGGAGGCCGAGACGCGTTCCACGTTCGCTTGCTTCACGGCTTCAGTCAAACGCCACTGATTTCACGATGCTGACCAGTTACGCTTGGGCGTAAAAGATGCGAGCATTATTCGAATAATTGCGGTACTGTTTGAGGTCTGGTGTGCATGCTGTTGCATTTGAAGCAGGTTACTTTGGTTTCCACTGAGTTGTTTTCGGGCTGTCTTTGCTGTTTTCTTGCCTTCTAGCCTGCCCATTTAGCTATATCGTATTCTGTAAGGGCTGCTCCTGTTCGTAGCATGTGTATAAGTACCTCGTTACCTCTGCTGCGTGCCTTCAGGCTGAGGGCGTTCGTTCCAAGGAGTACTTTTGCGCAGGCTTTCCCTGTTCTTCGCTTTGATAGCTTTGAGGGTTAGTTTGAGGTCACTTGTTGTTGCTCCCAAGGTGGGAGTGTGCTCTGGAGCCGGTGGAACAGAAATGAGAATGACGAGAATGACGCTGCTGTCATGTGGGTTGTTTTGTTGCCGAAGCAGCTCGCTTGTCCGGCCGCCCAGCCCACACGAGGGATGATGCTATAGTCTTGGTCTGTAATGTCCGGCATTTGCCTTTGATTTGTTGCAGAATTGTATTGTTAAGTGGGAGTTCCGACAAATAGGCGAGGGCTCCTTTATAGTCTGTAAACTTGAATGTCGGTGGGTTTATGATCCCATAGTATAGTTTAAGGGTCTCCGCTTCTTGGAGCGCGAGAGTTTTTTGCGTGCGATGGACGCTGTGAAGCGCGCATTTGGGTGAGGCTAATATGCATGTCAACAGCATCGTGAGCCGGGATCACACGATGTATATCTGTGTGATAATGCAGTTCTCCTTCTGTAGTCTTGTTTATTCTGTTTGCATGCGCCTTACGTTCGTTCTTGTGTCTCTCTTTGCTGTCTTTCTTCCGTCATAAGTTTATGAGCGACAATGTCGCTTTTCTTTTCACACCTATATAATATCCTCGAGCAATGGTAATTTGGTGTAGCGTTTCAGGTAATCAACCTTTGCGTGCCTGAACAAGCCTGTAATTGCTCTTAGCACTGCGTTCTGCGATGGTTCAAGCCTGGAATAGAATTGTCTTGTGATTTTGTGGGCCCCATGCTTCCATAGCGCGCTTTCTATGTGACGACTACAAGCCCGACAGTGCATACAACTTTCGTACAGGCACCTCCAAACCATGTGCCTATCCTCTCGAATATGCACAAGTCGTGTTCCGGTTTTCCTATGAGATTAGTAAACCACGTCCCCAGATTTCCTTGATCGTTAAAGTATACGCCTGGAATGCGAAGAGATTTCGACTCGGATATGCAGTTTGTCGTGTGCGTATCATGGCCACGCACGCTTATATCGCATTCCGTTTCTCTACCACGGGTGCGCTTTAAAACCATGGCGCTGCAGTTTTTGCTTTTCTCTTCTTTCTTCTTCTCCGCCCTTAAACTGGCTCTCTTAACTGTACTACACGCAGAGACAAAGAAACAGCGCGCGCATTAGATCCCATAGATGAGATGAATATTTACAATTATTATTAGAGTTATAATTATATTCGAGTGCTGATTGCCGTCCTATCGTTTGCTAACGAAGCTTTCCCTCAAGTCTAAATATTTTAAGGCAGTTTGTCGTGTGCGTATCATGGCCACGCACGCTTATATCGCCTTCCGTTTCTCTACCACGGGATGCGCTTTAAAACCACGGCGCTGTAATTTTGCTTCAGAGACTTTCCTTCCCTCCCTTCTTCTCCACCCTTAAACTGGCTCTCTTAACTACTACACACAGAACAAAGCAACAGCGCGCGCATTAGATCCCATAGATGAGATGAATATTTACAATTAGTATTAGGGTTATAATTATATTCGAGTGCTGATTGCTGTGCTATCGTTTGTTACCGAAGCTTTCCCTCAAGTCTAAATATTTTAAGGCAGTTTGTCGTGTGCGTATCATGGCTACGCACGCTTATGTCGCATTCCGTTTCTCTACCACGGGTGCGCTTTAAAACCACGGCGCTGCAGTTTTTGCTTTTCTCTTCTTTCTTCTTCTCCGCCCTTAAACTGGCTCTCTTAACTGTACTACACGCAGAGACAAAGAAACAGCGCGCGCATGCGATCCCATAGATGAGATGAATATATATATATATATATATATATAGAAAACTATCAGTCATAGCTCTCGTAGTATAGCCCTCTGGGCCGTTTCCTTTTTTTTTCGAAAGTAGTCCTATTAGGGTTATTATAATTACACGAAGGTATTTCGCCCTCATCAGCAGCAGTCCTTGGTATAGTTATTCTGGCGGCTAGCTTCCCACGCTATGCGTGCCGCCATCGCACCTGGTTAAGCTTTTCCTAGACGCTAGAGTTATGCTTTGTCCGCGCAACCTTGAGCGATCGGAAAGCGCGTTTCCCCCTCTTGGCCGGCGGAGAGGGGAGGCTTCGTTCCGGCCGCGAAGCTCTCCACATCTCTGTAAGGTGCCCTGTGGATGTCTCGTGCTGAAGATGCCCTCTCGGTGAGCGCATATTTCACCCCTCATCTTTTAAGAGGTTCAATACATACAAGCATTTGTCTAGCAAACCAGATTTTTTTTCAAGGGAATTTTCCACGTCTCAGTAATTTCTCTCGTCGTATTCGAGTGCTGATTGCCGTGTTATAGTTTGTTAACGAAGCTTTCCCTCAAGTCTAAATATTTTAAGGCAGTTTTCCTAGCCTCTAAAGCCGCTCGAGCTCGCTCTTCTCCTTGAGCGGCCATTTTTCCTAGAAAGTATGCCTTCCAACTATCGCGGACAACATGAGTCTCTTTCCACGTAAGTGTGAGGCTCGGAGCAGGAGCTGTGGCGCTTGAAAGTAGCCTGGGGCCTGACGAACCAACCGACTGAGCTATCTTTCCGGGCAACATCGAAGGGTCACGAGTTCAAATCACCTGTTATGTTCCTTTTTTTTTCCCGCCCCTTTTTCTTTCTTTTTTTTTTTCTTTCTTTTCATGTCTTTTCCTTTATTTTATCACTGTACGGGAACCCTCCTAAAAAAAAAAAAAGAAAGATATATATCTTCAAATATGTATAGCCTCACACTCACATGTGCAGGTCATAAATACCAGGTTCTCTAGCCGAGTGCCATCCATGCGGTATAACCGAGCTCAGATTGGTCCACCTTGACTGACCAAGTAGGGCACCACTGTAGGTTAAATGAGGCGTACAACTCCTGCGGGACCCGCCGTGGTTGCTCAGTGGTTATGGTGTTAGACTGCTGAGCACGAGGTCGCGGGATCGGACCCCGACCACGGCGGCCGCATTTCGATGGGGGCGAAATGCGAAAACACCCGTGTACTTAGAATTAGGTGCACGTTAAAGAACCCCAGGTGGTCGAAATTTTCGGAGTCCTCCACTACGGCGTGCATAATCAGAAAGTGGTTTTGTCACGTAAAACCCCATAAATTAATTTTTAATTTAACTCCTACGGGGACGGTAGAGTATCCGTCTCCAGTGCAAGAGGACCGTGATTCAAATCCAGGTGCCGCGCTATTCTCCACCGGAAAATACAAAAAAAAAAACCGTGTGTTCAGAAAATTGCACAAACAGGCCTGGAGTGCGGCCTGATCCCGGTGACCAGAACCGGTAACGCACTCTCTCACCAGAGCAGGATTGGCCACCCTGGTGCAGTACTTGGCCACAACCTCCTATATGAATACAACAATCGAACCCCGGCCCTCAGTCCCCAGCAGCTGCGAAGCAACTGACCACGGCGGCGGTCAGATCTGTGACGCTGCAGAGGGTGCTAAGAATACCTGGCTCCGGACAGGCCGCCATTGGAATCTGAACCTGGCAACGTTTAACGTTAGAACGCTATCTAGTGAGGCGAGTCTAGCAGTGTTATTGGAGGAATTAGAGGGTAGTAAATGGGATATAATAGGGCTCAGTGAGGTTAGGAGGACAAAAGAAGCATATACAGTGCTAAAAAGCGGGCATGTACTGTATTACCGGGGCTCAGCGGAGAGACGAGAACTAGGAGTCGGATTCCTGATTAATAAGGAAATAGCTGGTAACATACAGGAATTCTATAGCATTAACGAGAGGGTGGCATGTCTTGTTGTGAAACTTAATAAGAGGTACAAAATGAAGGTTGTACAGGTCTACGCTCCTACATCTAGTCATGATGACCAGGAAGTCGAAAGCTTTTATGAAGACGTAGAATCGGCGATGGGTAAAGTCAAAACAAAATACACTATACTGATGGGCGACTTCAATGCCAGGGTAGGCAAGAAGCAGGCTGGAGACAAGTCAGTGGGGGAATATGGCATAGGCTCTAGAAATAGCAGAGGAGAATTATTAGTAGAGTTTGCAGAACAGAATAATATGCGTATAATGAATACCTTTTTCCGCAAGCGGGTTAGCCGAAAATGGACGTGGAGGAGCCCGAATGGTGAGACTAGAAATGAAATCGACTTCATACTCTGCGCGAACCCTGGCATCATTCAAGATGTAGACGTGCTCGGCAAGGTACGCTGCAGTGACCACAGGATGGTAAGAACTCGAATTAGCCTAGACTTGAGGAGGGAACGAAAGAAACTGGTACACAAGAAGCCAATCAATGAGTTAGCGGTAAGAGGGAAACTAGAGGAATTCCGGATCAAACTACAGAACAGGTATTCGGCTTTAACTCAGGAAGAGGACCTTAGTGTTGAAGCAATGAACGACAATCTCATGGGCATCATTAAGGAGTGCGGAATAGAAGTCGGTGGTAACGCCGTTAGACAGGAAACCAGTAAGCTATCGCAGGAGACGAAAGATCTGATCAAGAAACGCCAATGTATGAAAGCCTCTAATCCTACAGCTAGAATAGAACTGGCAGAACTTTCTAAGTTAATCAACAAGCGTAAGACAGCGGACATCAGGAACTATAATATGGATAGAATTGAACAGGCTCTCAGGAACGGAGGAAGCCTAAAAACAGTGAAGAAGAAACTAGGAATAGGCAAGAATCAGATGTGTGCGTCAAGAGACAAAGCCGGCAATATCGTTACTAATATGGACGAGATAGTTCAAGTGGCTGAGGAGTTCTATAGAGATTTATATAGTACCAGTGGCACCCACGACGATAGTGGAAGAGAGAATAGCCTAGAGGAATTCGAAATCCCACAGGTAACGCCAGAAGAAGTAAAGAAAGCCTTAGGAGCTATGCAAAGGGGGAAGGCAGCTGGGGAGGATCAGGTAACAGCAGATTTGTTGAAGGATGGTGGTCAGATTGTTCTAGAGAAACTGGCCACCCTGTATACGCAATGCCTCATAACCTCGAGCGTACCGGAATCTTGGAAGAACGCTAACATAATCCTAATCCATAAGAAAGGGGACGCCAAAGACTTGAAAAATTATAGACCGATCAGCTTACTGTCCGTTGCCTACAAAGTATTTACTAAGGTAATCGCAAATAGAATCAGGAACACCTTAGACTTCTGTCAACCAAAGGACCAGGCAGGATTCCGTAAAGGCTACTCAACAATAGACCATATTCACACTATCAATCAAGTGATAGAGAAATGTGCAGAATATAACCAACCCTTATATATAGCTTTCATTGATTACGAGAAAGCGTTTGATTCAGTCGAAACCTCAGCAGTCATGGAGGCATTACGGAATCAGGGTGTAGATGAGCCATATGTAAAAATACTGGAAGATATCTATAGCGGCTCCACAGCCACCATAGTCCTCCACAAAGAAAGCAACAAAATCCCTATAAAGAAAGGCGTCAGACAGGGAGATACGATATCTCCAATGCTATTCACAGCATGTTTACAGGAGGTATTCAGAGGCCTGGAGTGGGAAGAATTGGGGATAAAAGTTGATGGAGAATACCTTAGCAACTTGCGATTCGCTGATGATATTGCCTTGCTTAGTAACTCAGGAGACCAATTGCAATGCATGCTCACTGACCTGGAGAGGCAAAGCAGAAGGGTGGGTCTGAAAATTAATCTGCAGAAAAGTAAAGTATTGTTTAACAGTCTCGGAAGAGAGCAGCAGTTTACGATAGGTAGCGAAGCACTGGAAGTGGTAAGGGAATACATCTACTTAGGGCAGGTAGTGACCACGGATCCGGATCATGAGACTGAAATAACCAGAAGAATAAGAATGGGTTGGGGTGCGTTTGGCAGGCATTCTCAAATCATGAACAGCAGGTTGCCACTATCCCTCAAAAGGAAAGTGTACAACAGCTGTGTGTTACCAGTACTCACATATGGGGCAGAAACCTGGAAGCTTACGAAAAGGGTTCTGCTGAAATTGAGGACGACGCAACGAGCTATGGAAAGAAGAATGATGGGTGTAACGCTAAGGGATAAGAAAAGAGCAGATTGGGTGAGGCAACAAACGCGGGTAAACGACATCTTAGTTGAAATCAAGAAAAAGAAATGGGCATGGGCCGGACATGTAATGAGGAGGGAAGATAACCGATGGTCACTAAGAGTTACGGACTGGATTCCAAGGGAAGGGAAGCGTAGCAGGGGGCGGCAGAAAGTTAGGTGGGCGGATGACATTAAGACGTTTGCAGGGACAACATGGCCACAATTAGTACATGACCGGGGTAGTTGGAGAAGTATGGGAGAGGCCTTTGCCCTGCAGTGGGCGTAACTAGGCTGATGATGATGATGATGATGATGATTGTTGATTTGAAAGTGGATTTCGCTTCGCTCTGCTCGGGAGCGCTTTATAACTAACTAACTAACTAACTAACTAACTAACTAACTAACTAACTAACTAACTAACTAACTAACTAACTAACTAACTAACTAACCAACTAACTAACTAACTAACTAACTGAAATGAACTGGACTGTGTACAGTATGGGGAAGGAATTGGCTAAGGAAATAGTAATAACGACTTGTTCTTTCATATTGCGACTTTAAATGTAGCCATGAGCGTGACCAGTAAACAACTTCGGTTGTTTTTCCTTCTTAATTGGCGGCAACAGCGCAAGGAACCATGAAAAGGTACTGGACACGAGGCGTGGCGCACAACAGCGGGTGTCGAAAATCCCGCACAGAAGTGCCTGCCGGAGTCCCCCGCAGTAACTGCTACGCCACCGAAGTCAAAAACACCGCGGGAAGCCGGTCACCAGGCGTAATATTGACCCCGAAAAAAAAAAATCCAGTCTCCATCGGATATGTTGACTTCCACTGCAACGATGTGTTTGTTTTTTCGAGTAGGCAATGTTCTCTTTTCTGTTTTTGCCTGACCATTGCTCAAACGTCCGTTATGTTTCCTCTACGGTCCGAACGCATAACTGGATTTTATTGTGTAAAGCAATATCTTAGAGGACAGCATTTCGGCGTGGCACTGTGTTATGGATAACGCTCGAGGGTAACGCCTGAACAGCGCACTTTATATAGCAGCCATAGGCAATATATATGAGAGGGAAGGACATTACATGGTAGACAGAATCGATAAACTAAATATGGAATCGCAGAAATTTCAGACATATTTGCTGCAGCGTAAAAAAAGACGCAGACGAAGTAGACAAACACAGGACTAGCACTCTCTCTCAACTGAATATGTTATTTGAAAATAACGTATGTATGAGCGATTGCAACAAGCAACAAAAAAATCCAAGGAACCAGCAAAGAGGTACGTGAAAGCGAACAAAGCAAATAAGACAAAGAACAAAAATGCAAGGACGTAAGAAAGCAAAATCCAAAGCCTACATCAAATATTCGTACACCTTGTCCGATAGGGAAACCGAAGTCAGGCTAACGCATGGGTTCCCCATTCTTTAAATGTGGAGAACTTCGATGATCTCGAGAGCTGTTTGGCACTTATGTTAAGAAATAACCTCCGTGCTTACAAACAAGGATGAGCAGCCACATGCCCGACTGTGCGGCGCTAGATGCGATGCATTGGAGTGTTTTACTGACTCATTAAAGTAAACACAGTGCGCATAAACAATCGGACAAATAGCTTTGTCCATAGCTGGACAAAGGCTTTTCCTTCGAGGAATCCGTATGGGTTTCCTTTGTAGCAATTGCTACGATTGCGTGGATGTCTCATCTCTTATTAATTACTTCTTTCCACCTTGCGGGTTTCCCCAGAAGTATTACGCCAACTCTTGCCTTTGCTTCGAGTTTTCACCGTCGGTGAATTCGAATTCGCCATGCCATCTGCTAGCCGCCTGGTTAGCTCAGATTGTAGAGCGGCTGCCCCAGATACGCGGTGGTCCCGGGTTCAAGTCCTGGACCAGGACGACCTTTTCTTCAACTGCGAAGCTTTTCTTTCGAGGGATTTGCATGGGTTTCCTTTGTAGCAATTGCTACGATTGCGTGGATGTCTCATTTCCCCTTTATTAATCCTGAATGAAGACTGTATACCAATTGAAACATCATTAATATACAAAGAAAACAGTAGTGGTCCCAGCACTGAGCCTTGGTGAACTCCCGACGTAACTAGTGCATATTGTGAAAATATACCGTTCAGGACGACAGTCTGTTTCCGCAATGACAGACATTCGGAAATCCAATCTATTATTTTACCATCCAAGTTATAAGCTTTTAATTTGGAGAGTGAGAGACTGTGCTACTACATCAAACGCTTTACGGAAATCTAAGAAAACGCAGTTCACAGCTTGTTGCTTATCAATTGCCGAAACTAAATCATGAATAAACTCTACCAACGGTGTATTGCAAGATAAACGACGCCTGAAACCATGTTGGCTGGGACATAGGAGAATATGTTTGCTTAATTGAGCATAACACAACTCTATATTACAGTTTTACACCTTATACTAGTTAAGTAGACGAGTCTGTAGTCCTCAACGGAGCTTCGCATCGTGCCCACCGAGCCGCAGAGCCACCTTCCCAGTGCTGTTGCACCACTGCGGTTGTTACGTGCACATATCGATACATATGTCAGTCTTGGCACTGAAAATGTGTCAAGATCGACATTTTCGGTAATGAAGATCCTTGAAACATAGCCGTACGCGTCGGTGGCACGGAAAGTCACGAAAGCGCTGTTGAAATACCTCAAGTCGACAGGTCTTGGCAACCGTCTGTAGACTCGGTGCGAACCTTCAAATGTGCGCGAAACTGCGCGCGCTCTCTCGCTCTTCATCCCCATACCCCCTTCCCCCAGTGCAGGGTAGCAAATCGGACGTGCGTCTGGTTTTCCCTGCCTTTCCTTCTTCTATTTCTCTCTCTTTCTCTCGGTCTTGACATTTCGATGCGAATTGAATGCCTTGACGTGAAATTGTGCCTAGATTTCGAACTCGGAAGCTCTGCTGGGAATATTTTGATGCAACAATGTACCAGTTATATTTTCAGTGTTAAAGAAATAAAAGTGTCGGGTTTTTCATAGCTCTGTGCGCAATCATCTTTTTCTTTTCAGTTTTTCGTACTTTTCTGAGACGAACATGAAAGAATCCAGTTTTTTGCATGCCCCTCAAAATTTCATGAAATTTTACATCTCTGAGCGCGGCTTCTACGGTGGCTCTCAACCGATCCCATGGCCTCGTGTTCACTGCCAAAACGCCATGGTCATCGATCAACCGTGCGGCGTAAAGTGGTTTGAGTCCTCTGAATTGTGTAGCAAGCGAGCACACAAATATGCGTATGCACCTTTCGTCGTGGAGAGAGGAGAACGCGCACACTGATCGGTGGTTCTCGCCGCGGGTTAGCTTGTTGACCCAAGAGGCTGGAGCATCCCAGCCCCAAATAAAGCTGTGTTATATGCCGACGAAGCGTATAAATTACCAAATCATCATAAATGAAAATATAACGTTAGCGTGGGTCACCAAGTGCGAAGATTGTAGGAGACACTACACGTATATAGACATATATGAAGGCAAAATTACGGGTTTTTCAGCGACGGCCCAACATGGGTTAAGGGTGCAGCCGTAGGCCAAACTCTTAATCACGAACTGTCGCCAACCCTTTCCGCAGGCGCCCATAAGCTTTCTTTAACCCATCTTTATGCAAATTAACTTGAATATAAACACATTAGGCTCTCTCGCTCTCTGTTGTTTTCATTTATATCTATGTCGGCGTTATCGTGTTTATTGCAGTGCCAATTGTGAAATATGTGAATGTTTTAACCGGGGCTTGCCACGGGGTACTGTTTCGAAAATAAACGTTCTATCCTCCTTTTTGTCGTCAGTGTTTTACCGTACAGCCATCAGAACGTGTTGAAGATCTCGTGGTATCGTGTAGTTTTGCCTAATGACGGGGTTAGCGAGACAGGATGCCATTCACAGCCGTCCACAAGTAAGAAAGAAAGAAAAATAGGAAAGACACAAGCACCAAGAGCGAATCCTCTATTTAAAAGCGCTTGTCTTCGTAGAGAGATGCCGTCTAGCAGCTTCTTTATCTTTCTTTCTTTTTTTCTTCTACATAGGACATCCGGGGGGATACCATTACAATATTGCGGCCCTTAGCGTCTAATGCCTACTCTTTTCGTACATGGCTCAAGTTTTGCCGAGTGATTTTCCGTCGCCAGAGGACCGCTCGCTCTTCGGTAGCACACCATAAATTTTACCTCCCGCTTCCTGCTTCTTCTGCTGCCCGCATTGCTCCGTACCGGTAACCACTTAGCCGGGTTTTCGAAATGAACACCCTGCGCGAACAACCTGCCCCGACTCAGAGCGACCAGGGGGGGGAGCGATTATCGGGTGCACCCGCCGATATATCACACCGCACGAGAGCCAACGTGCGCATACCGCACCGCGCCCCTATATGGCGCGAGCGCATTAAATTACTGCCACCGCCCGCTGGAGCGCTTCGCGCGCGTCGTCCATTTGATTCTGGCGCCGTGCAGAAGTCGGAGGCGTCGGCGTAACTTGGCTGCGCGCGGTTTCACTGGCTCCAGGTGCTATTTCCCAATCTCGTAGCGTTTAGCGCCCTGTTCTTTCTGGGCAATCTCTCGTGCTACACGTAGGTAATGATGCGAATGGCAGCGGCGCCCACAGCGTTAGTTTCTCTCTCTCTCTCTCTCTTGCAATGAATGCACGTTCTCTTCATTCTACGGAAGAAAGTGCACAAGCAGGCGCTGGATCGGGCAAAATGAGAGGAGGTTCTCAAACTTTTTTTCTAGCCGTGCGGCCTCTCTTCCCGTCCCGAATCCTTATATACGGAGTGTATTAGAATATAGGTTAGGAATTTGTTAAACATAGGCATGATGCGATAGTTAAACGATTTCTTAGGCGTTGATTTTTCTCCACAGAGAGATGAATACTAAGAGCACTCGAGGTAGTAATCTGACGAGCAATTATGCAAATTAGGCGCATCAACTTCTAACTAAGAAAGCCAGACCACTCGTTACAATGCGAAAGATGAAAGCCCGTCATCCGAGATGTTAGCAAACGTTTCGTGACATGCAAGAAGTACTCTGCTAATTTTTACAGCCTAATTTTAACAGTTGTGTGTTTGGAAGGCCTGTATGAATGTGCTGATTTGATTATTGTCAATAAAGGTATTATTATTATTATTATTATTATTATTATTATTATTATTATTATTATTATTATTATTATTATTATTATTAATGAACAGTCCACGAGTACACAGAGAAAATAAAAAATGCATAAACACTGGCGTTGACAAAAAGCACATCGCGTCACTATTTGCGAACAAACGCTGTAGAGCCTTCAGGGCTACTAATCTCTACTGGGGCACGCCCGGAGTCTAAGCGCTTTTTGCACAGAGTAGGGGCGCCTATCTAAAGGGTTCAGACGAACGCGAAAGATTTCTCGCTGCTGGCGATGCTATGGACATTCAATGAGACAATGCTCAACAGAACTTTCCTTTGTGCTTTATTGTGGGCACTGAGATACTGTCCTTTTCTTTGCATGGTATACGAAGAAAGGCTACCTCGAGACGTGAGCGGTGTAGGAGCGCTTTACGTATAGTGTGTGGTCGATCGTGAGGTTTACAACTTTGAAAAACACTTGGTGGCACGGGTTCTATGTACAGAACAGCTCAACACCGAACAACTCTGACATGAGAGATACGTTTATCGATTAGCAAAAGCGATAAACTTAAAAATGACCTAACCATGAAAATTGCAAGCTTTTGAATAGAACGCGCGTTGTCGCAATTATAGACTTCGAGCTGAGGGGTTTCTCACCTCTGCCAGAGGAATTTCAGGAGCGTTAATGGCCCCACACTTACGGTCTGCGACGAAGCGGCTATGGCTCGGCTACTATTTGCAAACTAAAGAAAAAAAAGAAGAAATATGCGACTTAATGACTCCTGCCGGAATACTGTCTTTGATCCTGTGTGGAATGAGCAAGTGTGGCCGTTCGCCGAGGTGTCGTTCTTGCGCAGGAAAAAAGCAGCAGAGGCAGTACGCGTCTTCATTCCGGCGCTAATGCCAAGGCTGGTCCGACACGTTTTGCGACCAACGAGGGGGGGGACCTTCCTTTTAATGAGATAGGCACTGTAGTCCTATAGTGAACCGGTTTTTGTTTGTGAGTAAAACGTACTTAAGTTAACGCCACGCTCATTTCGCTACTTTTCGAGGCAGAACGGAAAAGAGATGCAGAGGTAAGATTTGAAAAGTGGAGAGTCGAGCATCTAAATCTATATGGAGTGCAAATTGTCAGGAACGCGAGACAGTTCCGGTCAACTTTACTAGTAGCGTGCCGCAGATGGAGTAATTAAAAGCCGAGTGCCAATGCAAAGCTTGCAGACAAGCCTGTACAGAAGTTTAGCCCGCAACTGTATGCACTGCTCATCTCCCTGGATGGCTCGTTGCGAATTCTCTGAGTGCGTTTTGTTTTAGCATAAGGTAGGCACGAAACCTAGATCTGCCAGTGACGTTTAGCCACTACGGCGATAAAGAATATTCTTCTACAGCGTGTGTGTAGATCTGCGCTTGTGCAGACAGCTAGTGCTATTTCTCACCCGGTTTTTCCTCCACGCACTCATTTACTGCTTTCCCCATCGCAAAGTAGCAAAGTGCCTGTGAGTCCGCTCAGCCTCGCTGTCTATCTTTGTTTTTTTTTCGCTCTCTCCCGCACACACAGGAAGAATATTCAATGCTTCTTGGTAGAGCGGTAGAGTTCGAAGGCGAATCCGTGCTAGAAAACTTCCCTATTTTCAAGTAAGTTCCCGTTGTTTCTCTAAGTGCCTTCGAACCCACCTGTTTTGAGAAGCCTAACACAAATTATGGATCAAGCTAAACAGAACAGAGACAAGGCCCCGTCGTAATTATACAAGTACGGCCTATTAAATTAAAGGAACCAGTTTTCGGCGTTCTTCGGTCAGCGCGTGTCGCTTCCCCGAAAAATAAATACTTCAAGAAGCAGAACCTTGCGTGCAGAAACATATAGAAACAAAAATCGAGAACGTAAGGCTATCCTATCACAGTGCTTGTGGGCCACAGTGGACGAGGCTTTCGTCAGTGTCTCCAGGCGGCGCGAGACGTCAGGCGCGGATATTATCCTCGCGATTAGAAGCCACTTATACCGTCTCCCGCCGTTAGATGGAGCGCGTGGCCCCAGACCAGTTCCCGTATTAGCGGCACGCGCACGCTTCTGCTTCACCGCATGGCATGTTTCTCCATTGCTGCCACCCCGCGCACTGCAACAAACGGGCTCACCCCGACGCAGAGTGCGAAGGAAGTGATAGCATAGACTAACGCGACGTACGCTCCTAAGACGCCTAGCCGGCACCTACGCATAGCCCAAATAGATGAGACGAACACGCGCCCTCGTGCTTCAAGGCGCCCCGTTACAAGCGCAAGAGCGAACGATCCTCAATTAAGAGTACCCGACACCGAATGTGCGGCAGAAGGTTCCATTCCAAATGACGTCCTGTCTAACTTTTTTTTTTCTGATCTTCAGGGCATCATTATATCACTTTCCCCCAGGGCTGAACATCACCTCCCATTTGCTCTCTCGAGCCTCCGCGGAAGCGCACCCAACGTGTTTGCATAACTTCTCGCGGACACCTAGAGACGTGTGGGTGCCCCTCATGCTATCTGGTTGTCCATCGCCGATGAGTCCAGTCGGTCGGTGAGCGCCAGGGACTTGGCTAGGCTTGAGTTGACTGGTAGCCAAGCGCATTCAACGTGGCGCGCAACGACGGGGCGCCGCCTACCACGCATCGTCGGTCTTCGCCCAATTGGAGCGCAATTATGCGTACGCTAGAAGCCGCCATATCCAGCTCACTTTAGGTCCACCGGCGCCTCGTCTAATTAGAGACCATCTTTTCGTCTCTGGCCACAGGGAGTCGAACGGAAAAGTACACATGGGAGGCGCAAAGACACAACGAGAGGAGTATGGAAAAAAAAAAAAAAACACGGAAACGCAATGTAAGTGCCGACGCTTCCTGCGTCCTCAGCGGTTACCCTGAAATGTCCCCGCAATTGCAGGGTTGGACACTTATGTAACGGCGAAGCCAAAGCCGCATGCTAGTTCCAGCAGCAGCAGCAGCTGTACGGAGCTGAGTGTGCAGGTGATTTAACGCCTTCCGACGTTATCACGCGTTGTTTCTTTTGTTTTCTGCTTCACATTTTTCTTCCTAACCACTGCATGCTCTAAGCCAGCGCGTGTCGAAGGTAACTTCTCTGGATATATTCTGCACTCTCTCGATGGATTTTCTCATGACGCAGATGTAGTTCCATGGAAATCGGCGTTTCTGTGTGACAATGCACCTGACTACATAAGCTTCGGAAACTAAACGCTGCCTTGTTCTCACCGCTGTGTCACAAACCTTGCTGTGATGATCACGACCAAAGCTTAGTTCTACGTTGCGTCGTCCTGTGTTCACAAGGAAGATAATCGGGGGAAGACCACCACACATGAAAGTGTGAAGATGGCAGCTAGCCAGGAATTCTACGCACTACTCGTCGGGCTAATTTCGATGGCTTGATGCTTCCCAACTGCACACTTCAAATAACCATCCCCTTGCTATGGTCAATACCTGATAGCATTACGGCTGTGGTGGTGTAACTGCTATGACTACATGCTGTGTGCTACGGTTCTGTGACCATACCGGAACTCAGTATGCGTTGTGAATGTCAGTGTACTGCCAACACGAGCCCTCCATCCACTTATCTGTGTCACTTACTTTATCTTTATCTATTCGTATAATATCCCAATGGCAGGGTTTCGGCTAGCTCATCAAGCTGCTGTGGCGGCCTGTCATAGGTATCGTGATCAGTGCTTGTCGTGGCCCGAGTCCCCATCAGTAACGCAATAAATTCCGCCAGATTCTGTGAGACCCCAAGTTTTCAGAAAGACCACAAGCAGGTGCACTGAAAGCTAGCCACAGATAATCGTCACACGAACATCTTAATCATGACCGGAATAGCCTATGGGCTAAGCGGGCTGCAGCCTCGGGTCCCCGACTGCCAGGAGGTTCTACAAAAATGTTTTCTTGACAGGCGCCTACACAATTTCGAAGGGCCCTTCACCGGGACCTCGTCCTAAATTTTAGTTATGCAATATAAATGTAAGTCGCCGTCTAGGGAGTGCTCTGCAACAATAATAATTTAAAGATTGTTTGTTAGTCGCCGACACATAAGCAACCAATCTGGGGTGCGAGGAGGCCACCTGCCCTTCGTACACAGAGGCTATCTTCCTTTGCTCGACCAGCGCCTGCAAGCAACCTTCCTTTCTTGCGTTCTGCCATACAAGAGACGAGCATTTTCACCTCAAAACAAATGCGCCTTCTCGTATTCGCCTAGGCTGCATTCCACACGTGCAGAACAATTTAAATTGTGCATGCAGAAAAAAAATAGCCGTTGCTTTACAACACGCGCTTCTCTTATTCCTGAATAACGGAAATGGAGCAGTTCGTGAATTGTTGGATAACTTCGATTAAGCGATAGACCACGTCCCCGTTAGACAATAAGCATTAGACGCCAACCAAGCAGAAGAAAAGAAACGCGGTTTCTCAAAGCAGAAGCGTTTCAAACGTTTTATCGAGATTCAAGATGCGCTCGTATGTATAAATTGACAGGCTAATAAAGGTGTGCTAATAAACTAGAAAACAGCGGGCTAAACTTGCAACAACTTAAATATACGGAATCTTAACTGATCACTGTCACCGTCATCCGCATCATGATGATCATCATCATTATCATCACTGGACTCCCGAGGCAAATTTAGCCCTGCTTACAAATTTCTTAGACCGGCAATGATAGCGACTGCATCCATATCAAAATATTGTGCTTCCGAAGTTATATACAGCTGGTTTAACTAGTTCATGCATGGCAGAACCGCCGCTCATTCGCCTGCCCTGAAAGTAGACCATTATTTGCCCTGCCGCGAAAACTCCGTAACTGCCGCAACCTCGGATGAATTCCGGACATCTGGTTAACCTTGGCACATTTGCTCATCATGCTACATGAAGATGCGATCACCGGTTTTTATTGTGTGACTGTATTATTGTAACTTCGTAGTGTCTTAGCTACTTGGTAAAAGAGGTGGCCAGACATTAAACATATTTCACTCCATAATGTTTGCCACTGTCCAACCTGAGAAACATTACGTCGTTGTGATGGCTGCACCGTCATCGTACGTTCATGGGCGTTCCTCGAAGCAGACGTAGTCTAAAATTGTTTCTCGTCATGTTGAAATGGTGGATTCGCCAGAGCCTCCAGCACGTTCCATCGTCTCCTTAAATTTCATAACAAGCAAATAAGCCGCTAAATCAGCGTCACAGTGAAGTCATATGCTCTCAAGTAGCACATCAGAAGAATGCGATGCAAAGTACCGTCAAGGACGTTTTGTCATCATATTTTGGTACAACTTAGTGTCAAGTGGAATAGTGTTGAGCGATATAACTCGCCGATTCTTTCATCAGGCGTATCGACGGCCTCCACTCCTGCGAAGCTATATACGAGCATTCCTGCCATACACTAATCATGAGTAAAAATCACATGGAATTGAAGAGAGAAAAGGCGTAGTTTGCTGTGCGTCAGTGTTCACGGCACAAGAAACAATAATTAACAAGTAGAAAAGTTCGCGTCTAGGTAGTGATGCACCGTATAATCCTGAGCATAATTTGTGTAGAACAGTTTGGAACTCACAAAATAGTCCTTACAATTACTTTGGTAGTTTTGGTTTTACTGCGCAAGGTCTAACCAGTACAAAAAGCACCAATTTTCTGCGCAATGGCTGTAAGAAGGAAACCCACTGATTAATTTACTCGGCTAAACCAACCTTGTGTCACTTAGATGGCGGCGGTAGTGTATTATTGTTCATGATGACGCAGACGACGATGCGATTGAACAAACCATTAAGTACGTTTTAATTATGAAAAATAAGTATCGATGTGCATTACTCGCAAGAAACGTCCCTTGACGTTGTATGGTCCGAATAGCGGTAGTCTTAAATATAGGTCACGCACTACAAATAGTGGGGCACAGTGTCCAACTCTCGAGAATGCACTGCCTTAATAACTTAAAGAGCACAAGAAGCAAAAGCAATGATAGCTAAAACTAACAAGAAAACAAAATGTTAAGATAAAATAACGTTAAGTGTCACGAGGAGATAACCTTATACTGCAAGAAAATCTATTAAGGTATGACAGTGACAATCGCGAGGTGAGGCCAGCCTCGTGCCGACCATGCAACATTTTTTCCAAAAACAATTACTCGCATCTTGATGCCCCAACACTTGCAAAATTTGTGACCTGCATTGTCCCGCGCCACCCCAGCAGCGCGGAAAGAGATAAGATTTACTCTCGAGGCACATATCGTAGGCAACGAAAACAGGATGTGTTCGTCGGCAGTTTCAATCAAACTACACACTGCAAACAGGTCATCATCGCCTTATCTTATTTTCTCGAGTATTTCGAGAGTAAACAACAGCCAAGGAGCAAGCGGCGAAGCATCGATATGAATCTGTTCGCAGCAAATCCCTGCGTCACAGAATCGTTTGTAGGAGTGCAGACGATTTGATTGTTGTTTTACACACAAACTGTGTGCCACCATAAGCGAATACAGACAGAACGTTACGCTGCTGCGAACTTGCATCATCTACATCGGCATGTTCATCCCCCGGGGGACTCAATTATGAAATACCCTGAGGCAGTTGGGAGAGTCGGTTTACATTCATTTCTATTGTCGGGCGAAAGAGACATAAGCACAGGACAGGACGGAGCCAGTCATCTTTTCTTATTCTGGGTGTTTCCGTCCCCTTTGTGCGACAAACGAAATATGTCTATACTGAAACCATGATCAGCAGTGCGAATACGGGACTCGTTCACAAATTTTGATAGTTTCTTCATTAAGTAACATGAAGCCAAAACACATCGAAGTTCCACTAATGCAATTTGACTATTACAACTGATACCAGCCTGGACGGATAGCGTTGTGGACAGATCTGTTAAATAACTTGAGCTGCGTTAGTAAATTACTCTTTTGTAACACCAAAAAAGAAAGGAAAGAGAGAAGGAATGATTAACGTGAAAAGAGGCTTTCAATAATCAAAAGAAGACGCAAAAATGAAAGGCGGGTAGAGACACCGCCTCGAAGTTACCATAGCTCCAGCTTGCCGCGACGTCATAAATTTGGACGGTGTCTGCTCCGATTTAGTTATTTTTTTTATCGGTGAAGCTGAATTACGTTGAATTCTAAAGAAAAGATAGCCAAAGGCTGAACTTAGAAAGTTTTAAGAAGTTTTATTGAGTCAGAATGGCCCAAAGGCGAAAATGTACGTTAGAAACAAGGACGTCGCGCAGACGGGCTGGGGCTGTGCTTACGTCAAGAAAAAAAAAAAAAAAAAGAATAGAAAATATTTACCTTCATTTTTTGTTTGTAATTTGGGAGTTACCACGAAATTAACAACAAAAATAAAGTTGTCATAAAATAAGCTGACTTTTACACTGAGCTTTTTTTTTTCGCTATAGCGAGGTGGCTTAGACGACTGCATGTATAATGACGGTTTTCTCTCGGGCCAAAACAGTCCACGGCAGTTGTGGCAATCGTGTATGCAAGTGATGGCTCAACCGTCAGTGTGTACTTCCAAGAACACAAGTTTTCAATGGATTCTGACACAAAGCTGGTTTGGTAGCTGGTGCGATATATAGGTACACATATCTGGGACCCACCTTCAACTTGTCTTCTTGCTGCCTTTTCAGACGATTCTCCGTTTCACCGAAAGTGGGAAAACGTGTAAGGTGATTAGCCGAGACTCGAGCCGAGCCAGCACGAGAACTGGCTGCGAACGGATCAAACTGCGAGATGCTTTAACACGTTCATAATTACCAACGTCAGCTGTTTACGCAAGATACACAGAAGGCACAGCCAAGCGAGCTGACGGACGCTGGAAGTAACAAGCAAACATTAGAGCCTAAGTGAGATGGAGCATCAGGACACAGGTGCTTCCAAAGCTCTTCGCCTGATACCGCAGTTAACAGCCCGGCATTACGAACCACAAGCTATTGCTGAACTGCTACTCTGTTCAGAAGTTAGATCAATCATTCGCGATTACCACAATCAAAAGCTTATACTTTCCCAACCAGAACTTATCAATCAAGAAGGCCGCGCGCACGAAGAAATACACCGACAAGATCAGAAAGCGGAGTTTCTGAAGATCGTGGGAGCGCATTTTAAAGGCAAACTTAATAAGTCGTAAAAGCGTAAAGAACAGACCGACTTGGCGCGGGCATTTCCTTTATTTCTTAGCTGTCGAGAAGCAGCGATAACAAATCACTTCGCGTTCTCTCCTAGAGCGCGAACTCTCTGTAGTCATGTCATCCATCAGGCGTTACGCCGCACACTTTTGCTCGTGAATCATCCATCCATTCTTCGTGGCTTCAGAACACATAGGAAGAACGTACACACGAACACTATCCGCGACGTGCTGGAGGAGATGCAGATTCCCATGACATCTGGGCGAGCTGCGTGTCTTCGACATCAAGGCTTCTTCTTTCGTCACTCTTAACTGTTTCCTGAATACTCGAGCAGAACTAGTACAGCGACGTGTACATCCCACTCGCCTTTGTCTGCGAAAGGATGCAAAGGTCGTGGCAGTCCGCGTAGCAAAGGCCATGACCGAGTTACTACTACACGTTATCGGAGGCCGGTCAGACAATGCAAGCACGACACCACTGCATGACTGGCCAGAAAAAAATCAGAGGCGGGGGGGAGGGGGGGGGGAGACGAGAAAAAGAAGGGCAATGAAATAGGGAGCAGCACTGCACGTGGAGGCGACGAGGTTCACCACGATTCCGACCCCTGCTGCTCGCGTCGGCCCCGGGTCACGCGTCCCGCAGGAAGCACGTCGAAACCGCGCGCAGCGTCCAGACCGCCAACAGAAGCGCAAACGGGCGGAACGCGAGCGCAATCGTCATGCGTGTGGCGTGGCCACCGCTGATCCCGAAGCTTATACTGCAGCCTCCGCGTGCCGCCGCCTCCCAGACCGCCCTAGCCGCCGCAATCTACACTCGGTGCACCCAATGGCGCGCGCGGAGGACTCGTTGGGGGCATGCGAGGCCGGCAAAGACCCCCTCGCTTTGCAATCCCCCCCTCCCTTCTTTTTCGGTTACTTTATCGCTTTCTTGCTTCTGAACCACCGGTGAGAGAATACTCGGCAGGCCCCTCGCCGACGACCGATATCCAAGCATCCGGCGTGCATACGCGAGGACGGCGTGCGATGTGTAACGAGTGCGAGAAGAAACCCGCCGGCAGGGAAGCCTCAAGGCGCGCGCGCACCCATGCCTTTGCGAGCGCCGAGCGCCGTCATCGCCACCGCTCTCTTACGGTCTGCCGTGCTTGTCGGGTTTGTCACGCGCTCCCGACGGCCGGTCAGCCTCGGTCATGCATCAATCGGGCCAAGGGGCGAGCCCCTTCACCCTCTCCCGTTATCTCCTACGAGGGAGAAAACGGTGGGTCCCACGCGAGCGCACCGAAAGCCCTTGCTCGCGTTTTTATTTTCCTCGGAAGCAGCGATGAACGCCGATCGAAATGACGACGTGCGAAGACGGGGCGGCTGAGCGCCGAAGCCGGCTGACAAGACCGACCCGCCTGACCACCGACAGGCCTCGTGAGGACGTGCTCGCTTCCATATCGCCTCACGGAGGGCTTACAGCTACTCCCGCATCCAACGTCGTCTTCCTTGTGGCTGTTGTTCGCGCCAGCCAGGCCGCATCTCTGTTCTTGCTGCTCTATCTGTTCCCACGCGGCGCGGCGAGTGTTGTTTCCATTATTCCGGCGGTGTCACCGACAAGCTCTCCGATGCGGCCCGAGCGATCTGCATAATTCGCCAGCGTCGTCTTCGGCACTCGCCGACGGAATACTTCGGCTGCCTTCCTAACGCGATCCCTACTCGTGAGTGCGTGCTGCCGTGAGAGGCGCCTTCCGATTGTGGATCGCCGCACTGTCGTCGTTTGTGCGTTCGTGCGGGTGAGAGCCTCCGCGCGTCCGATTGTGCCCGCGGAGAGCCTATCAAAAGCGACGCGATCGATGTTGTCCGCAGTCGGCATAGGCCCCCGCATTCGTGAGACCGCGATATTGCCGCTGCCGTGTTGTATCTCCGGGTGCAAGGAGCGGTGCGCGGTGGTCATATGCATACGCGTGGTCGTATTTCCTGCTTTCTTGCTGCGCTCTGTCCTACGAGGAACGGTGTCACAGCTGGTGTCACTGCTCGCCGCGGTTGTCGCCTCGCGCAAGCCGCGTGCTGCACTCTGGAAGCTGCTAGCAGAGCTGTCATAGTCCTCCGAGGTTTCACCACTGGAGCTGCTCGCCGATGACATCCAAGCAGTGTTCTCCGTGCTTCGCCAAGCTACGTGTGGAATGTGGTGTGGTGAACTTTGCGAATGTGTACGTGCATTTACAGCCGCGTCACCGCTTGCTAGCACAGTGGACAAGCCGGATTTCTTTTTTAATACCGAGCGTTTGCGTGTGTGTCACAGGCTAAGTGTTATAATTATGTAAAGTTTTTGTATCAATGCGAGAATCAGTGGCGTTTTTACTCAAAGATCGACTGACGTGACCACTGCACTCTTGCATCGACTTCTTCGTACACGTTGTACAGAGAGATACCGTTGTATTGGTGCTTTTATCCGTCCACCTGCACTTTGTGGAACGCCTACCATCACTGTGTACTTTACCATTAATGATCGACAGCGTCAGCAACTATATATGCACCCTTTATATGCGAGGATGGTCAAGTGAGCGTTTCCTGTCCACGTACAGTATGCCTCTGAACCATCAAGTTACTGGCAGCCCTATACAATCGGATGTTACAAAGCTGGCACAAGCAGTTTGAGAGAGAGAGAGACAACTTTATTTATCCCATCTTAAAGGGAAAGGAAGTGCGGGAAGAAGGCGAGGGAGGTTATCCTACTCGCTGTAGGCCTCCTCTACCACCTCAGCCCACCTCAGCATAGCTTCCTGAAGTTCGGGGTTGTAGCTGCGCATGGCAGCCAAACTTCGCACGGTTTGACATAACGACATGCGAATTCCGATAGAGAGGGTTCGTGTTCAAATATGGTAATGCTCCCAGAAAAAAAAAAAAAAAAACTCGTCATATTGCTCAAGCAGTACAGCACAGGAATTTATTTGGGGCTCCTCGTGTAAGGCTGACCGAAATGAATGATTCAAAGTATACCGAGGGGCACCACTACGTAGTAGCCGCACGCAATTTGTTAAAGCTAGCATAGCTAAGTGAATGGTTCGGTCATACATACTCGTCATACGTTTCAGTGATGAAGAGAATCCTTTCTGTCACGTCAATCTCCAAGGATCGTAGCAGACACGACCGCGAACATACATAAAGCCGTAATGGCGACTGCCGTCGACGTCATCAGAGAGGACCTGTGTCGCAACAGCAGCGCTGGGTCCACCGATCGTAGCATCTTGACGTCATCGCCGGACTTTCTGTCTCCCCACCACGATCGCCGGCACTTCTGCCAGTCCCCGCTCAGCGAGAAGACCCGATCCAAGTCCCTGGTCGTACCTCCCGTGTCAGCGAGGTTGTCCGTAGAGGAGCACGAAGAGAGAGGCGACTGCGATTCGCTATGTCCCGACGGACACCGGGTGTCCTGTCCCCACAGGAGAAGGCGGCACGGCCAAGCGTCGTCGCGGACACCCAGACTCCGTCGAGCCCGCAGTGTCTCGGTGCTTGTGGGACCCAACGGCCAGGTGTGGACTCAAGCGAGCGACGAGAGATGTCCGGTGCCGGCGGGTCGCCAGCAGACCGCCGTCTCGATCGCCATGGACGAGCGTCTGATCGCCACCATTACTCAGCACTATTATCCCGAGGGCGGCTGGGGCTGGTGGATATGCCTGTGCGCGTTCCTGGTACAGTTCCTCTTGGGAGGCCTGCAGGGTGGCTGCGGACTGCTAATCGGGCGCATTACCCGACGCTACGGCACGCCTCCTATGCCTTCAGGTAAACCACGCAGAGCGTTACTATATATAGTAGCGTTCGCTGAATGTGCGAGCCACTACACCATGCATGCTTGGTGCTAATCGCGTCTCCTGCAAGTGATGTTCACACAACTAATGATTTCGTCTGTTACATTTTGTTGGTTCCTTTTTTTTTTTGGTATTGCATATTGTGCCTAGTGCTCGTGATTATTGCGCCACGCAGCGGCTCCTGTAGAAAATTCAGTAATTGTACGCAGTTGAATGACGTGTATTGAAGAGTGCAGCCACCGCAGTTGCAGGGTTAGCTTGGCACAAGCCATAGAAGTCATACGTGACTCTACCCTCTGGCCGAAGTCGAAATACCTTGCAGGCGGTAGAGTCAGCTACCTTCCTATCCGAGAATATTTCCGCAATTTGTCTTCCATTGTGTAAATACGCTTGAAAATGCTTAAATCAAGAGAATTCTCTTGATTCACTGATTCTTCTCACGTTCTAGCTCAGCTTAAGCTGAGCCAGAATGCGCACCGACGTGCCTTGACGTTCCACTAAGAACTCTAGTTAGCCTTTGTCGGCTCATTTTTCATTTCTTTTCTTTGTGCGTGCGTGCGTGTGTGTGTGTTTGTATGTGTGCGTGCGTGCTTGCGCGCACACTGTTTCAAGCGAGGGGGGAACGTACAGCATTTTACGCTCTTACGCACTATAGGGGATCGTCTCGCTTCTTCGTTACATGTCTAGTGCAACGTTTGTCTGAGATTTGAGCCCCTGCGCTAGAGCTAAACCTTATCCAGACGCCGGTCATTGCACCGAAGGAGCATACCTGGAAGTCAGCAGTAAACTTGCGTCAGTGGCAATAAAAATACCTTCTATTCCCATCATGTAGTAGCTTAGCCGACACTGCGGGCCGACTTCCAGCAAAAAATGAATAAGATTTTCTATAGCTAACTAGAAGCTACGTTTTAGATATACCTGTTGACACACATAATCGCGAGGAACCAGTCTTTACGACGTAGTTCACCGAGGTCCATAAACGGGCGGCCATAAACAAATGGATCCGGTTTGCAGGGAATTTTATACGTGGACGGCGCCGTTCTTTATGGCGATGGACGCTGCGCAGATGACGGTTATCAAATGGAGGTCTACTAGTTCCGCGCTGAGCTCCTTGCCTCGAAAGACGACTAAGCAGACAGAGGTAATGCAAAGCGGGAGCACTCAATATAGGGCAGTACTAGGAAGAAAAAAATACGGAGAGAGAGAGGCGCGCTTTGCGCTCCTGGAACTCCTGAAAGTCAGTCATACAGCGAGGGAAGGAATAAAAGCGTCTAAAACAAATGAAAAAATAATGCGCTTTTACAATATTCTGTCGTTCAGCCTACGTTCTATCTTTGTTCAACCACCACCATACATTTCATCTCGCATTGACCACCGCCAAAAGGTAAACATTCAGCACTGCAACACCGTCGGCTTTTCATATTCATTTCTTCCCCAAACGAGCAAAGATTAGAATAACTTACCCGCATTATTTACAAGCATAACTGACACCAATAACTTTAAAAGCACACTTCAAAGCTTCATGTTATAAATTAATGTTGCGTTTGTTTGTTCTGTATAATAACTGCTTTTATGCCATAATTTTAAGTTATGGCTTGTATTTTTATATCGTATGTTCTTTCCTTTCTTTTTTTTGTTACGCCATGTATTTTTGCCACGCTTACAAGTTTCTATTTACCATTCTTATTATATTGTATACGATGTTTTTTGCCGTGTTGTTTGCCTTCCTTCCTTATTTTGTGATTAGCCTCTGTATTTACTTTGCCCCTCCCCTCTGCAATGTACAACCGTACTTTGAGGGTATGATAAATAAATAAATAAATAAATAAATAAATAAATAAATAAATAAATAAATAAATAGGTTCCATCGCCTGAAAGTGAATCTGGATGGCTTTGTTGCAGCGGCCTCACGCTCTGATTCTTTTATTCTTTCTACGCTAAAGCGTGTAATCAAGCCCGTTTATATTTAGAACGTTTATTGACACACACAAAAAAAAAGATGTTCGAAATGAAATGATACATCATCAAGTGTCAGCATACTGGTAATAATTGAATCTTGCTGCAGATTTCACGTGTCGGACACATTACACAAATTGCCGTTACATTTATTTCGCGTTACAATCTCATTACCAGTTTCGCAAGAGTCTGACTGTTGTAGTACAGAGCTTCATGTATCTTTCGCATCACATTCGCGCGAACATGCGAAATCTGTTCAAATATATAGAGAATTAACGCGGTAGACACGTGAAATTGCTGCGCGTGGAAACAATACACGGGAAAATGCTGTTGCGCTTAGCAGGATCTAAACAAGCCCGTATGTTCAACACATGACGCGCATAGGAGCCACCTCTGGTTATGCTTGATGCGCTAAGTGCGAGCAAATGGCACTTCACCATTATCCAGTGCGCCTATGATGCGCTGAGGAGGCAGCATCAAAATAATATAAACGCGGCTTTTATATTGCACGACGTAGCTGAACCGCCTCTGCAAACAAATTCTCTGGTGTCTCTGACCGAGTGCAAGGACTAACTCTTTTCCAAACCACTACGTCTTTTACTTAATTTCCTTCCTTCCTACCTTACATAATATCGTCCTTTATTTCTTCTCTCTTTCCCCTTTATTCTATCGTTATTTTGCTTTTCTTTCTTTCTTACTTTGTTTTTCCTTTCTTTCGTACTTTCCTTGCTACTTTCGTTTCTTCCTTTCTTCCGTCTTTCTTTCTGCATGACTACCTTGCCTTCTTCTTTTCATCATCGTCATCATCCATCCGAATGTAGTACGAAGCTACAAAGGAAACCTATATCTTCTTTTAATCTTTCCTTCCCCTTTTCACTTTCCCCATTGTAGGGTAGCCAACCGGGCTTAGTCCTGGTTAACTTCCCTTCCTTTCATTTATCATTTGCTCTCTCTCTCTCTCTCTCTCTCTCTCTCTCTCTCTATATATATATATATATATATATATATATATATATATATATATATATATATATATATATATATATATATATGGTTTTTCAGAAAGAAAGCTTCGCAGTTGAAGAAAAATTCGTCCTGGTTCGGGATTCGAACCCGGAAGCAACGACTTCACGGGGTGGTCAGTGTCTCTACATTGTGGGATTCCGAAGAACTGGTTTGTCACATTCAGTGTCCCTGAGCTTCGAGTTGATTATTTAGCACTCGCGCTGCGATCTGCTAGCCTCCTGGCTAGCACAGGTGGTGTGTGCCCCGGAAAAGCGTTGGTGGGTTCGAATCACAGAACAGGACGAGTTATTCCTCAGCTTCGAATCTTTCTTTCTCAGGAACCCGTATGGATTTCCTTTATAGCTTAGTGCTACATTCGGGTAGATGAGAACTTTCCCTTTCAAGTACCATCTTCACCATGCAAGACTCCACAGAACTGATTTGCCACTTCGTTCCTTTTGCATGTTTTCGTTCCTTCTTTCGTTATTGCCATTTTTGTTCCTTCCTTCTTTCCTCCTTTCTTCGCTCATTACTTCCTTTTCCTCCTCCCCATTTCGTATCTTCATTCATTCTTTTGTTGTTTCTTTCTTTCTTCTTTCCTTCCTTTGTACTATTTTAGTTTCTTCTTGTTTTTTTATTTCTCCTCCCATTCATTCATTCATTCATTCATTCATTCATTCATTCATTGCTTGCTTGCTTCCTTCTTTCCTTCCTTCATAATTACTTTTTTTCGCTCGCTGCCTCTTTCCTCCTTAATTCCTCCCACCCTATACTTTTCCATCCCTCCTTATTTCTTCCCTTTTGAGAAGGAGCGCTGTACAGATTTAAATCTTTCTGTTTAGATTTGATCTAAACCTGATATATCAACACGGTACACTAACGCGATAGCGTTCTTTGCCCCAAGTCTCTGCTTTTCTTTATCTAGCGGCACTCTGACCTCACGAAGTGCCGTCTTTATTCATCCCCAACAGATGGCACTGCGAGTCTGCATGTATAAGTGGGCAACACAGCAACAAAGAAGGTCAAGCGGAAAGTCAGAGAGGCTGAAATAATCTCATGGGTGGCGGCAATGGAAACGAAACCTGCCATGAGTAACTACGTAAGAGGAAAAAAAGAAATCAGGAAAGAAACAATTTATGATAACTCAAAGGGAAGCTCATTACTTTTCGAGGCGAGATCGGGATGCCTTAGAACACGCACCTATAAAGCGAGATATAAGAAGGAAGAAGAAGCATGTGCTTGCTGCGGTAAAGCTCGGGAAACGACGGAGCATGTTTTATTAGAATGTGAAGACGTCTACTCAGCGGTCGATTTAGGCACCACTGGCCTCCTTGAAGCCCTTGGGTTCAGCGGGAGCAGTGGTAAAGCATACATGTCCGCAATAGACATTAGCAAGAGGCGATTGGAGGATTCATGGAAGAAAAGTAGGGAAACGACAAAAGACGGAGACGTACAAAAGCACAGTTCGCAATAGGGTATCAGAAAGTTTGGGCATGGTAGTTCATAGTGTTTCTGTTTTTGTCTTTTTTCATTGTTTAACCTAGGTAGGACATTAGGCAGTATAATAGCAAGAGCCTGGTGGCGCGACCCACCGCCCTGTTCCAAAGGGGATGCTCATAACATCCAACATTCTTTGCGAAGTAGAAATACTTCAAACAGAGCCACGCACAATAACACGTAAGAGAGCCATATATACATTCACATTAATGTGTAGGAGTGGCACAAGAACACTGTAGCACTAGGCGGGAGGCGGGATCTTGTGTGTCACCGGGTGTGGCGTGAGCGTTTACGTCACCGTACGTCACCTATAATAAAGAAAACGCGCCAGAATTTGAGGTTGCGCTAAGGATAGTTTTGTCAGAAAAGATTGAAGAGGGAAAGTGACATTAAGCTGTGCCGTACAAGCAGATGCAGCACGTGACCGCAGCTAACATGAGAAGCATGAAGCCGAGCGTCACATCTGTCGCCAGCTTCAGTAGCGAGGCAATGTAATGCTATGGCATTAATTAAGGCACATGTTAGCGCGACAACGTTTAGGGCCCCGTGTAGCAGAAAATCCGGTGTCGTACTCGGCATCCAGCGCCGCCGTCCCCGTGAGCGAAAATTGTCGCATATATTTAGGGTATGCGTATACGCCACGCTTTGCTATATGACATGTGGAATATGCGGGTGATATTGCTACGCCATTCTGTTACTAATGTTGCTCATACCTTGTCTGACATTCTTAACAAGGTTCTTCTCGGAATTTTGAGAATGACAGCCTGTATAGAGACGTCATTAAACAAAACACCCACAGCTCATGCCTTTTATGTTAAATCTTCTCAGACTGAAATACTGAAAGTGCGAAACAATGACAGAAACCTCAAAATGATGTAATCTTTTTTTTGTTTTTTTGTTTTATTGGCACGGTTGTGCACTACCTCCGGCTTACGCAAGAGGACGTGTTTCTACGAGAAAGGTCGCCTTGGTGCATAGGGTTCGCACCGCCAGTGTTTTCTCGTAAACATTACGGTTACATAAGCTGCAGTTGTCGGAAAGCGTGAGAAGCAGTCAGGGATCTTTGAATGCTATCGCGTTTCACTCTTAAAAGCGAAGCTTAGGCGTCCTCCACATGTTTCTTTATTATCACCACTGATAAGCTACACACCAATGCAAATTGCCAATAAATCTGGTGCTGTGATGTAGCACCGCGGCCTCAATGGCGTTTCCAATACATCAAGCATCTCAGCACTAAAAGCCCAAATAAGCTTACCCTCTCTAGCCTCACGCCGTAGAATAGCACGTCTTAACCTTCTTCGTAATTTTTTTCATTCTTTGCCTTTTGACAACCCGCACATAAAAAGAGCACATCGCATTGCCCGCAGTAGTCACTCTAACACAGTATATCCCCCACAAGCCCATACCGTGACTTTTCAGCAATCATTTTTTCTGCGCAATAACACGAGACTGGAATGGCCTGCCCACCGAAGTTGCCACTATCATCGACCCACTTGCATTCAAGCGACTCATCGCAAATATCCCTTTGTAATTTGTAGTACCTATCCTTGTCACTAACCCCCCACTCCCTCATGTAATGTCTCAACAAGAGACCTTTGAGGAAATAAATTTTAAAAAATAAAATAAAATAAATACCATTCGCTGCACACCGCAGGCAAAAATGATCCAGAGCCAGCTGGTTCTTTCGGTGAACATTTTTCACACTGTTTTTTTTTTTCGAATAAGGTCTTTAGAAAATTTCTGTAAACACTATTTTGGCATCCCGGACATTCTTACCTTATAGCGACGTATGATACCAACTTGGGAGGCCACAGGCAATTCCAGTCTCATCAACGATGTCCACTCTCAGCGCCGCTATTTTAATGGCCACGAGCGCTTCGCGTCCGCAGAATGTCAGGGAGCTGTCCACTCGAAAAGGGGGAAAAAATGTGATGGATGAAGACTGAAAGTAACCGATGCAAAACGAAGACAGAAAGAGAGAGAGAGAGAGAGAGAGGAAGAAGGCCGCACGCTAAGTGAAGCAAGTGATGAGCCTTCACGACAACTGCAGCATACGCAGAGATCGTGATGAAGAAAAAAAAAATGCTATAGCGGCTGTGGCGGCCTGGAAGCGTTCGTTATAGCCCTGCATTGCTACATGGGCAAGTCGATGAGGGCGTTTTGTTTTTATCACGTGGTCCAATTTCGAACCGCATCGTCAACGTCATTCCGTATAGGCGGCACGCGTTTTCGTCTGCTGGATATCAAGCGCTGTGAGGTTGTTTAACATAAGATGACGCGAAGGGCAACTCATAGAAAAACCGCAGCTGAAGGATGTCGCGAGCTAATGGAGTGCTCTGGGTTAGGTTTTTTTTTTCTTTTTTCTTCTTTTTTCGCTCGGACACTTTCTGCACCGAAGCAGTCCCAGTAGGCCAACTTGTTGCTTTCTTAGTGTTATTTTCGTTCACTTAGAGCGTCAGTGATAGCGCCCTTTCTTTCCCAGGAGCTTTTCCCTATGAGTGAGTGCATTGTTTCCGGTATTGCGGTCTTGCATGCGACCGAAGAGTTCGCTGAGTGCTTGCGGTTATTAGGAAGCAGGCGTTGAGTGATCGGTCATTTTAGCTACAGTATTGGTTCTTGCACTTATTGACTGCAGATAACTTTTACACTCATGTACATAACGAGCTCTTTTGAATCGGCGTTGAAGCAACGTAAGTGAGATGGTGTTACAATCTCCATTACTTTGTTAAACTAACAGGTTTTCGAAATTTTACGAGAGCTGCAGGATGGGTGTGCTTGCTTTCATCGCGTGCGATAATCGTTGCCCTTGTGCGACGTTCTCTTAAAATCTACCTTCAAGTATATAGCGTCGCGTATTAAAATCTCGACTACATAGGGAAAAGCTCAATTAAAGGTTTCAAGATTTTAATATGTAATTATGCCAAGCAATACTTCTACCCTAGAATCTGGTTCCATTGAACTCGGTGAACGATGAGCTTTTGTGATGACGAAATACAGAATTTCACTGCAAAAGCCGCTCTTTGCATATGGTACATGAAAACGAAAGCTGGGGCATTGCCTGACACATTTAAGCGGACGAACACGATGCCACAGAGGAAGGGAGAGGGATATATATATATATATATATATATATATATATATATATATATATATATATATATATATATATATATATATATAGAGAGAGAGAGAGAGAGAGAGAGAGAGAGAGAGAGAGAGAGAGAGAGACTGGCATACGTAGAGAGTAAGAAAAGATAGAAAAGAAGAACAAAATATGGTTAATGCTGGAATGCAAGCGTAATCTGCGCGATTACTGACACGCGAAACTTCTCGTGTGCACGTATTACGCGACACTGTCGGCCTCGTTTATTGAGTGTAGGTATAGCTATGGCAGAATACGGAAATAACAATCTATCAAATTTTCAGAAGATGCATGTTAAACTCGACACAATGTTCCAGTTTCTAGCTTCATAAAATCTCTGCTCACAGTTGTTTCAAAGCATCCCACATTTCTGAACGACCTTTTTAAGAAAAAATAAACGTCACATATACTATTGTTCAAGAGCACAACAAGCGCCGCTGACTGCACACTGACGGCGGCAGTAGAGATGTCAGTGCCGCCTTGTTTCAATTTAACTTCCACCTTAAAGTCTAAGTAGCCCTCAGACATTATAGCAATGAACTGGTGCTGTTCGTAATTTTCGCCACCAATCAGTTTGCGATACCTGAATACAGCTCACATACATTACGCAGCATTTGTGATGCGACTATGATAGCACTTGCGCTTAGAAGTTTCGCAAGGCAAGGGCTCCTTGCATTTTCGGGCCACTACGGCATCTCCAGGCGATGCCACTTTTCGTTCAAGCAGCGTCGCCATTCAAGCTCTTTAATAATTTCCAGTTTACAGTAGTCGCAGATAAAGACCCATCAGTGCCGACCTGAAGTTCTTCTGCGTCCTCAGAGCTAAGTACACATGGAAGAAGGAAACAAACTAGGGGGGAGTGTCAGGTGACAATTCTAAAGCCGTCCTGAAAAGAACAAAGAAATGACTCGTGGGAAACAGGCCCTCTCTACGCAATGGCCAAGTGGTAATTTACAACTGCTCAGAGCGCGACGAGTATGGGAGAGAGTATATAGAGCGAGTGCTGAAAGGCTGATTGGCGACTAGGGCGTCACAAAGAACTACCGCGAATTAAACATTGCATTGAGAGGTTCAACGCGCGCGTGGGTCCCGAAGAACAGGAATGGCGTCGTCAGAGGAAATTGCCTTGCCGTGGCTAGCTGCCTGACATCACACTTCCCCTTAGTTTTTCTCCTTCTTCGTATAATAGTAGCTCCTGCCATATGAGCGCAAGATTAAGCATACGAGATTTAAAAAATAAGACAAAACATCCGTCATCAGCAGTCTCTTGGGTACACGACATTCGTTCGTCATTCACGGTATGGCTACACCTATAGGCAAAGAATAATGCTATCTTTTACCGCACTTTTGCGGTTATTGGCATGCTTAACACGCTTAAGATTCTCCGCGCATTTTCCTATGTCTGCCTATCGGTTTGTCTATGTAACCGTTTTCCCGCCGACTTGGGTGACTGTGTAGTCCATGGTTTAATGAGTAGGGCGTCGGGCTGATGTTCTGAGGGAATCGGGTTCGAAACCTACCGTTGGAACAACTTAAGTCAATGGATATATGTGGCTGGTTATGTGGCGCTCTTCAATGAACCTACTGCGCGCCAACTTGGGCCACTGGGAATCTGCGACTTCGTATGACAAAAAGAAGGAACTTTATTAAAAAGAATGGCCCGGCAGTTTTGTTGTGGTGGCCTCAGGTGGCGGCTCGAAGTCCTTGGACTCGGACGGCGTCTTCTTCTTGCCGGACGGCCCAGAGCTGGTCTGCCAACTCTGAACTTTTGAGAGCCGCCTCCCAGCGGCGGCGACGCCGATGGAGAAGGTCCCCGGCGGCCCCCGCAGCTGGCGCGGCGTCGGAGAGATGCCAGCTCGAGGCTTCCCGTACACTAATAACGGCCGCGGTTATGGACGCGTCGCGAATGGAGGTTGTTTCGGTACCGTTGTTGCTGGCACATTCCCGGAGCATGTGTCGCAGCGTTGCAACGTGTGACAAAAAAAAAAGTTTTTCTGATGCATGGCGGAATTGAACCCTCGTGATATATATATATATATATATATATATATATATATATATATATATATATATATATATATATATATATATATATATATATATATATATATATATATTCATGCAAGCGCAGACTTGGCGGTGGCGTCACTAGATGGCGCAACATGTGCAAAAGGATGCGCGGCATACACGTCTCATACATAACGCATCTCTGCGGCAGCAATGCGGCGTTTCGCTGCATCACTGCAATGCTAATCGCGTGAACTTTGCCATTCGTCGTGATATGGGTTCTGCCGAATGTTTTAGCCTTTAGGCCACACAAACCTTTAACAATATGAAATTGTGAGGTTTAACGTCCCCAAATTTCACAGTGGAGGGCTCCATATAATGGGGTCTCCGGAATAATTTTGATCACCTGGTATGACACAACGTGCACCTAATACCCGAGCAGTACGCAGCGTTCTAGCATTCTGCGCGCATCGATATACAGCCGGAAATCGAACCCGCGACCTCTTTCTGAGCAAGGCTACACTTCAGTGGACATCAACACTTCAGCAACACTTCAGCGGATTATGTAGGACAACGTAAAGGGGCTGCTCGCAACGACATCCTGAAACTTGTGGAGCTCCCACCACCTGCTCTTCGAGGAGCAAAGTGCTCCGGTTATTACATCGTTTGCCAACCTCACAGGGGAGGTCCCCGCTATAATGGCACGCTGCTGAGCGGTTATTTACCGCCGCTTCTTATTGGCACGGAAAACTACCGGCGTGGTGCACTAATTGAAGGCTGGGCGTGACGCGTCCTCGGCGAGCGCTGACGGATGACGAGGCCCCGCGCGATGATCGTGTGGCGACTCCCCGCGGCTGGCCGCGATGTCGATGTCGTAGGCTTTCCGCTTTGTCGTGTAGCCTGCTGCGCGTGGATGTACTACAAGCGGGAAATGCGTACCTTGATCCTTGATGCATGGCCAGCGTGACAGCACCATTTCACTGCTGTCGTATAGCCACGATGAGCGAGACTTCCGCTACTGCTGTCGTGTACACTGATGGTTGCGTTCTTGGAGCGAAAGTCGGGTCTTGAGTTTCTTCCATGCATTATAGCGTAAAGCACTATGGAACCGCTTTGAACTTCTTAGAGACAGATGGAACGAAAACTCCCACTGCTGTATACGGCCAAAAGAACAATTCTTTGTTCTCGATCAGGACTGATCCGATGCAGTTCAAACACAGTGCAAGTGTTCGGCGTTGACTTGCTGCAGCGAAAATAGCAATCGCATATTTGTAGTGCCCGCAGGCACTGTACCTTCAAGAGGACCAAATGTCTCTAAATGCAAAAGGAACAATCATATAAGGCGCGTATACCACAAACACGCAACTGTGCAACAAACAACAAGAAGGCCTAATCCAGGAAACAATATCCGCGCCCATCTTTTCACTGTTCGTCCTCTTGGTCTGAATCTCAGAGAGCGCGTATGCTAATATTTTCCAAGATTCCATACTCCAACGGAGAACGCTTTCTCATTCCTACAGTAACGCGTTACCTGCGTAGTTACTATGGCGCAGCTGTAGTGTAAGGTTTCGCTATTCCCCAGACTGAAGTTCACGGTTGATGCTGCCAGCTCCAAACATCATGTGGGGAACACTTTGTCTTGAACTGCACAGATGCGCTACGAGCACAGCAGACCTACTGTGACAAGAGTGTCCCCAATAGCGTATCGTTCGCGAAAACGTGACTATAGATAAGAAAGGAACAATTGAGTGTCGAGGCTAAAAACGAGGTCGCCGCACATGGTGGTCCAAATGATTAGATGACTAAATGTTGATTACATATATGTATTCTCACTCTTTTTCATGTTCATTATTCACTTATTTCGTATCGTATCCGTATCGTATCGCAGCCGCAAATACCTCGACATTGTTTTCTTTAGCGCCGATGCTTGGTTGAGTCTCTTTCTTTTTCCTGAAAATGGTTACATGATAGCCAGACTCCAGATATACCATACCCATGTAATGTCAGCAAAGGGACCTTGTCAACAAAGAAAACGTTGCCTTCAAAAGCACGCGGCGAAACTTTGCAGCGTGCGCGAACATCCGGGACGCTCTGTGCCCGCGTGTTAATTAGCGTATACCCCGCAGATGGCTCTAATAGTAAAATATCGCGCAGTCTATCAGCCCCGCGTGCTTACGGTTAATTATACTTCTTGATTATATTCTTTCTTGCTGACTATTGATACTTGCTCTCGGCATGGAAAGGTATCATTTGATACCATTTTCATGTTCATACCACACCTTCAAATCACCTAAATCTTTTTTTTTTTTTACCCTGGAAGTGGTTACAGTATAGTCCGATACCAAATGCATTAAATCCTTGTGGAGTCCACAAAGAAGACGTTGCCTTCAAAACACTTGCAGTGGTAGTGCAGCCAAATATATTGATGCATGATCTAGAGCTTTAGAGACCAGTCTTTTTAGCTGCCCCGTTGCCATGAACTTTTCAGCGAGACAAAGGATGCAACCGCGCGGATAAATCTCGCCTAGCGGAGATGTTGCGATACACCGGTCTGGCAGTGTGACAGTGGCAAGAAGCGGCAAACAATTTGCCCTGTGTTTCAGGGCTTTTGGCGGATCGTGAAGGGGGATCGAAGGCGTTCCCGACAGGGCCAGTGAAAAACAGAAGAATCGTACCAGGTGATTCCCTGGCACCAACGTCCGAAGCGACCATCGCTTTCGAGTCACTTCAGTTTTTCGGCCAACATCTGGGGGACCTCCTTTGTCTCGGCGCCTCTCACTAGTTAGTAATTTAGACTTAAATGACTAATTGTAGCAGACGTCAGTATACGTTCACGTTCGTCGAAGAGGCGTCCAAATCTGAAAGTCTTGAAAAAGACAAGTCCACTTGTCGAAACGTTGGCTCCCGCTTTTACCTTGTTCTCGTTTTTCTCAACGCCAAATCTGTAAGGTAACTTAACATAATGCTACATATTATTCAGACCTGGAAATACTGTTCGTGCGTTAGACTCACAAAACTAGGTGGATAGATAAACAGATAAAATATCAAACAGATAAAAACATGCGAGTTACCTGCCGAAAACTTTTGTCTGTATCAGAGAAATCATAGACTGCACTATGCGAAGAACATATTTCAGCAGCAGCTCTTATCACCTATGAAGGCCTCCTATAATTGTTTCCAGGAGAGAGGGAGAGAAATTTGTTATATGAGGAAAGCTCAGAGGTCGGACGTCCAAGTGTGCAAATCGGCAAGCCTGTCACGTTCAGGTGATCCGGGTATAGCTGCAGGACGCTTATTGCGGGAAGGAGGTAGCCCATGTATACGTTTTCATTCCTTTGGACTCTGTAGTTGGCGCCAAGTTTAAGTTCTCAAAGCGGCGTGCCCTGTCAGAGCTAGTTTCGCCAAAAATGTAACTGCTTACGTGGTAACTGGTAACGATTACTGAAGAAAGTAACTGAATTACAGGGAGTGTTATTGAGTAAACAATTTTAGCGCTAAATTAAAAGAGTTGCCAAAAAACTGTAATTTATTAAGATTAATTTACATGTAATTCGTTACAAACAAATCGGCTACTCACCACCAATGCCACATTACACATTATTCTTGCCTCTCGGCGACGCTAGGCTCCACAGATGACGTCACAACGCTGTCGCGGCTTACATCAACACACGTCCACAAAATGGGACCAAAGCGTGCATTGAGTCTAGATGACACGGAGGATTAATTAAAAGAAGCTTCCGAGCGGAACAAGAACGTGTCGCTGAACGCGAACACATGCTTGGCGGCCATAAGCATCGCGGAGCCTTGGGATTATTTAGGTGGGCAATTGTGCCATTAGTGCTACGCTTGCACAGCATTTGTTTTAACATTGCCGTAAACACCAAAATATATGCTTCCCTTCACGTCAATTTCCACGTATACGTGGAATTTTTTAGGTGGTTGTTATGTGGCGAGGTGGTTAGGTAGTTTGTTTTACCAAAGGGTACCTAATGGGCACCGTAGATTGCACTGACATAGGGAATTGGACGAGTACAAGTCTTGAATCCTAACTCTAGTTGTACTGTCGCTGTTCGTACAACACAGGTCGGAAACCTTGTCTCTAGCGAGTACGGTAGCACTGCGTTTGCGACTATGTGTCTCAGCACACGACCTCGTTTTTATTACTTTCGAACTTGCAGGATCGTCCAGCATAGCACTGTATATACAGTCATGATTTTTTATTACCAGTATTCTCGGACCAAATGACTGAACGATGTGTGTCGCGTATGAACGTCAGCACAGAAGGCGCCTACCTGTTAAGCAGTATTGACAACTGATATGGACGTTGTTCGCGATAGAGGAGTTCCATAACCTTGGTCGAACTTCTGATATTTTTCCAGTCGCGTCTTCACATGCGGTTTCGCCTTCCGAGTTTCAAATAATCTGCCCACGTCAGCACGCTCATTCCTTGTTCGACTTCTAGACTTTGATCTTCCTTAATACTTGTGGTGCAAACTTCTCTCTTTCTTTTTCTTAAACAATTCCCGATTTTTCTTTTACGACTGATTCCATCAACAGTGGCATCAGTGAATCAGTAGACAGTTGCCATTATATACTATCAGCAGTTCATCTGTTGTTTTTGTTGTATATTATTGTCAATTATTTTCTCATGTTTGTGAGTTTCATATAAGCAAGGCAACAGAAACAGTTTAAATGAAGCGCGATATTTTCTTGCAACATGCGTAAGTTAAATGTTCTTTTGGCGTTCTTCGTGCGAAACGTTATTACTTGCGCAACGAAGAAATGAAATTGCAGGGGCGTCCGCGACAGAGCGTTTCTGTTGAGCATTGAGGTCGCTACAGAGGCTCTAATTATTTCTTGCAATATTTAGCACAGTGCTACGTTGTAACTCCGAACATGACTCGCTAAAAGCTTTCCATGTCTAGCTGTTTACTTGAGGTCGAAAAACGTCCAAGGTCACCACAATATTGTCAATGAAAAAGACTGCCGTCGTCGCTACAGCTGCCTCACTCTGCGCCGCCATTTTGAAAACCCAGAGCACCTACACTACCGCTTCGTTTCCACCAACTGCGCTCTACAGAAAAAAAAAGATTGTTTTCGGGAAAGCAGGTGCCATTTACTAGGGCAGTATTGAGGCCACAATGATGAAATATAACTCCCACTCATCCATAGCACTCAGTAGACAAAAGGAAATCCCTGGACGAACTAGCAGCCACGCATATTTTGAACGCCGGCACGAGTCAGGCTGGTCCTTGGCAGAGGAATGAGTAATAGTATCCCATATTTGTTTTCGTTCATCATCTTTTCGAAACGTATTTCCTCAATTATAAAATGATTATTTGGTTCTTGTTGCCATAGTAATAATTTATTCTCATTACCTGACCAATGTGAGTACCTTTTGATTTGAGTCTCGGCCATGTAGTACGCCACGGCAGTTCAGTGGCTACGTCGTTGCATGGCTGTACACGAGGTTGCGGCTTAGATTTTGCGCCACGGGTTCTTTCTTCAATCTGATGGTGGCTGGATGCAAAAACTACCGCGTACTGGGTCCACGTTAAATAACTGCTGTTGGTCGAGATTGAACTTGACCCCTTCACTGAGTGTCCCTCGTAGCCCATGAATTTCTTTCTTACATTAAGGCACAATTTAGTTTGCAACCTTAGATGGTTAAAGTACCTCACTATTTCTTAGACTTATCGGTTTCAATATCATTCTTCTGTTTTCGCTACAGCCAGTAACATCATCATCCTCGTTATCACCATCCGCACTTGAGGAACATAGGAAACATTCAGCTTTGAATCTAACCGTATTTTCTTTGTCCGTGCAGGCATACCATGCATACCCACGCCTTCCATGTGACGCAAGGAGTTGACTGAACTTATTCAATTTGTCAAGCTAAAATACTTGGAAAAATCGTAAACGACAACTTACACACAACCTACAGACAGATAGCTCTCAGACTGTAATTCGAATATACGAGAAAACATAATTATGTCACGCGAAAACTCAAATAAACCCCTTTTCCAGCGTTTCTACAATTCATATACCAAAGAAGGCGTCCGCCATTTGCGCACGCCGACGCGTAAATATCTCGGAGTCCAGGGAGCGGTGCGCCCGCTTCCTTGAAACACTTCCAGACGGCGCTCGCCTCCGCCGCATCGCGGCCCGTGCAAGAGGCCGCGTTTATACCAGAAAGCAGGCCTTCGTGCATAGCGTTGGCCGCAAGCGTTTCCCGGTAAACATTACGGCTACATATGCTATAGTTGCCGGGAAGCGCGAGAAGTAGTCAAGGATCTTTGAATGCTATGGCGTTTCACTCTCAAAGGTGAAGCTTAAATGTCCGCCAAGTTTCTTTCTTTAGGTTCTTTAATCTTCTGTGGGTTGAAGTTTATACTCCTCTTTTGATGTTGCCTTCTACGGTTAAAAGAGTGCTTGAACATAGTTTCAGCCCTCGTAGCCCCGCTCTTAAGGTCAAGTCATCACGTATGTCAAATACAGCGATAAGTGTGATCTGTCATGCTTCTCCGGGTTCCCAAGCACTTTCTATCCGGGGATTCCTTCCAGCCCTCTGAACCGTCACTTCGGTCTTATTGAGAACGATATCCTGTCCGGAAAGCGAGTCGCGAGGTGCTTTAACTTTACTGTGTGCCATCCCATTAACATGTAACCATGTTAACTTAGAGAGTGTGCCGCGTAGTACTGTTGTGGCGCCCAACAGACACTGGAGCTTGAAATTTCACGTAGTGATGTGAGAAAATCTTGCGCGCAGCCCAAGAAAGATGCTTCGGCACATCGCCGAACTGCGTTTCGCACACGATCGACGCAGAGCAAGTACACCGACAGCAGACAGAGCTTCACTCAGCCTTCAACACTATACTTGTGCCTTGTATGCGTACCTTTCAATCCAAGTTTTTTCCTTTCACGCCAGTTGGCACGCAATCAGCGCATACGGCCGCAAGCCATTCAGCCTCCGGTAGATCATCGGGGGAGCGGAAATCGCACCGAGAAACGACGGTTCCGTTTGTTCCCAGCCCCCCATGTCATCGCATCCTCCATATACACCTCGCAACGTGCCCCGGAGCAGCGTGATGAAATGGCGCCCCCCCTCCCTCCCCCCTCTATCGAGTGTTTGCTGCGGACACCTAGAACGCAGCTCGCACGCCTTCCGGTCATCACGCCAGGCCGAGAAGAAACAGCGCGCGCCTTGGGGGTCAGCAGCGACGAGGAACACTTCTGCTGGTGATGACGACAATCCGGGCGCCGCCGGTCTCCCTTCGCACCCCTACGGCCTGCGTGCCCCCTCTCGCCTATCTACTCACTTATGGCGGCGGCATCGCGCGTGCTTGTTTGGACACGCGGGCTCGCGGCGGGCCACGCAGTCGCAATTACGGTTATAATTGGGTTTCGCTGGCGGCTGATTAATGGCGCGGTACGTTTCCGCTGAAACTATCGGCCCGTAAATCTACGCGCCCGCCGCTGCGACCTGTCCGTCTCTCGCTCCTTCCTCCGCGGACTCCTTTCTTTCTTTCTTTCCTCCGGATCTCCCCTCGCCCGGCGATCCTTCTTTCTATATTCGACTTCTGCTCCTCCCCTCGCATAACCGAAAGGGAAGCGAAGACGGACTCGCACGTGCTGACTCCACCGGTCGTTAATTTGAGCGCGTGCGCGAGAGATTTGACGTATCGCGGCTTTCCATCCATCCTTCCGTCACGCTTCCTCAGTAAGATATTTCCATGTCACGGCACGTCCTCACACTGAGCGACGAATTGCAATAGCGGGCTATGGGATAGGCTGCTACAAGAACTGAAGGTTCAAAGAGTTTGCGCAAACGCTTGGTTGACCTGCGCAAGGAAGACGAAGACAGAAACGAAGACGACAGTCAGCGCTTGTACTGCCGTTCGCACTCTTTATCTTGGGCTGTTAGGTCAATTATGCTACTGCACTTCCGACCTCGACCGTGTTGAGTACACAACACATTCATGTATAATATGTAGTGGCTTCAGGCGTACGTGCGCTGAATGGTTTGTGCACAAAATCTACTGTTTGTCGTAATCATGTACGCCAGACAGTACGTGCATTTCACTGCCGGATATAAGTTACCGTAGAAACCTGTCAACTCCATACTCTCTTTTCATTGTATTTGCAGTCACTGTAATATGAATACGTTGCCTTGGTTCAGCGAAAAAGCTAAATCTGTGTTTTCTCGAAGCACGCACGCCGCATCTAAATCAACGAAACACATGTTGGCCGCGTAAAATATACTGCTGACTTCAAGCCTTAGCTGGGGGCTACAAGATTAAGCTTCACGGGCATTTGGTCTTCCTTCCGACGCTGCGCACTGTATGCTCCTGACGCGGATATCATACACTCTAAGAAAAATTCCGGGGAAAACGGGAGTAACTGGGCAGTTAGTCCTAAAAAGGGCGCTTTCGTCCCTCGAAGAACTAACTACATGAATGCGCGCGCCGTGTGCTAATTTCGGGGAGTAAGTGTTAATGTCCCTGGTCGGAAAGAGAGCAACGGTAGGACGAACGACAACAGTTACTCCCGATGCACTCCGCTGTTTTCGTCCGTGTCGTGGAGTGATGCGGCGAAAACAGTATTGTCTATAAATTGTGAATCGTTCGAAGTTCGTGCACTGTCTACTAAACTGCATGCAAAGCAGCACTTTGCCTCTTCGTGAGGAAATTGTGTGAAATTTAAAAGATGGAATGTGAAGAGCCATGCGCACGCCATAAGTGAGCGATACACATTAAACGCGCAAGTCATTGATAGACTGCTAGATTTTCTTGGTCAATAGTACCGTTCCTTCCGTTCCAAGAAGATTATAAACTTGACTGAAGCTCGAATGGGACACGTTAAGCGATAGAGCAATTGGCCTTCTCTGTCGTCTTGGGTGCCCTGTTCGAGCTCGCTGCACGTATGCATCGCGTAGTTCCTCAGTTTAAATCACCCTAAGAATAATCGGGCAGATTTCTTTTTGCAGTCGCTTATGGTTGCAAGTACACTCAACGTTAGACTCTCCCCGCATAGCATACACAAAATGCCGAGTCGCTTTTATATTGTCGCACCTGCGTTCCGAAGCTTAACCTTGTCTCAATATCCTGTCCTGTCAACCGACCCGCCGTGGTGAAGTGGTTATAGAGTAACTGACTTGTGAGGACGTGAGTTCGAATCCTGCTGTCGGGCACATTTTATTTAGTTTTTTGTTTTTCAGCTCAGTAATTCTTTTTATCAGGGTGTAAATACCTAATTTCATTAATTCCACCTTTGCGGAGCATCGGAAAGAATGACCGCAACTCCCTTGAAGAGCATCCGAAAAGGGGCAACTGTTAGTCCTCGAAGGAGTAACCGTATGGGGAGTAACAGTTCGTCCCCTCGCACTTGCGCCCTAAAGGGAGGAATAGTTGTGGAAAATTAGTTCCTCCCCTAAAGGAGTAACCTCAGTACCCCATTTCTTCCTTTTCTTCTTAGAGTGATAGTGTCGTTCTCTTGGTTTTCAGTGCACAGGTTTTCCGAAGCTTTTTACTGACCAATATTCTCTTTATCTCTGTGCACTTCACTTCACTTCAGATAGCTAAAGAGGATGAGGTGGAGAAATTGAAAGTGCGTGCTTCCTGCTAATCCATATTGGTTATAAATTGGCTAAGGCGCTATGAGTCATGAAAGTTGCTCGAAAAATATCTACCAAGAACAAAAAAACCATAATAAATACATAAAAAAAGAAATACGGATAACGTGATGTCACGCATAAACATGATGATCATCATCAGCGTATATTTTTATGTCCAGTGCAGGACGAAGGCCTCTCGCAGTGATCTCTAATAACCCCTGTACTGCGCCAGCTGATTCCAACTTGCGCCTGGGAATTTCGTAATTTCATTACTCCACCTAGTTTCCTGTCATCCTCGATTGCGTTTCCCTTCTCTTGGTACCCATTCTGTAACCCTAATGGTCCAACGGCTATCTAACCTGCGCATTACATGACCTGCCCAGCTCCATTTTTTTCTCTTGATGTCAATTAGAATATCGTCTATACGCGTTTGCTCTCTGATACAAACCGCTCGCTTTCTGTCTCTTAACGTTATGCCTAGCAATCTTTGTTCCATCGCTCTTTGCGCGGTCCTTAACTTGTTCTCGAGCTTCTCTGTGAGCCTTCAAGTATCGGACCCATATGTTAGCCCCGGTAGAATGCAGCGGTCTTACACATTTCTCTTCAGTGATAGCGGTAAGCTTCCAGTCACGATCTGGCAATGCCTACCGTATGCACTCTAATCCATTTTTATTCTTCTGTTAATTTCCTTCTCTTGATCAGGGTCTCCTGTGAGTAATTGACCTAGATAAACGTACTCCTTCACCGACTCTAGAGGCGGACTGGCGATCCTGAACTATCGTTCCCTTGCCAGGCTTTTGATCATTATCTTTGTCTTCTGCATATTAATCTTCAAGCCCGCTCTTACACATTCTGTATTAGCGCGAAGTTGTAAAGATAGCAAATATATATAAAGTTCGAATGCACGCTTACTCAATAGAAAGTAAAACAAACGATACAATGAAAACCATAAAATATTTTAAAACCATTTTATGTAGGAAGTGTTTGTTGAAGACCGCACAAAGCTGAGATCGGTGAAACAATGTTCCCACGTCTTTAGGTAAATTAAGACAAAGTGTGAATGTTTAGTCATGCGTCCTCTACATAAAAACATATAGATATTGTCGCTGCATCGCCGAACCACATAATCGAAAACTATTTGTTGGGGAATTTCTTCGCGATGTGTCTTAAGTCACGGCTGAACAGAGTTACGCACATGTCGCCTGGTTCGCGGGCCCGTTTTGCCATTTCTCCTATCCGGTCGTGCTCCGATCATCCAATGTGGCTGGGCACCCACTGATATACACCATCATGTCCACAAGATTATGCGCTCTGCGCATATTCCGCAGTTGAATCTTTCTCTATAAGTACGGTTCCCTCACGTCTTGTGTCAATGTTTTATGCACTGTTTATGTCAATGTTTATGTATTATGCAAGGGCAATGTTTTATGCATAAAAACTGTAGCGAAAATACTATCGGAGGCGGCGCGAAGAGGTAGCCGCCGTAGCCACGGTTCATTTAGGCCGACCAGTTATGGTGTAATGGGATCTCGGGTGCGACCGACACCACGGTCGCTCAGATCGAGCGCGCTAGCGTGTTCTATACTCGCGCTACCTGCACGTGAGGCCATCTTCTTTTTCGCCTGCTTTGGAGGCGATGGTCGCGCCGCTACAATACCATTCAAGATGATTGTGAATGTTAGCGATAGCACTCTGTTCGGTAACCTGCTGCATACGTCTGTCACGGTACCTAACGGGCACATCATCGCACATACGGAGTGCCAATCTCGTAGCCAACCGCAATGTCAAACGCTACCGTGACACCACGACCTCGGTGTAATCACAATACCCGAGTTGAAACCTCGTAGCAACCCCCAGCATCCGCAGTGATCCTGGCTGAAACTCCGCTGCGATTGCCGGCCAGTTCTGATAGGCTGACCTCGCCTGTAGCATCATAATCATCGCCGTCACAATCACCTTCATTACAATTGGTATCAGTCAAGCGGCAGAGCTTGACTGTTGAGTTGACGGTTGCCGATCGGGCGTTAGCATCCTGCGCGCGCCCTCCTCACCCCTTACTCGCCTCTTCCTCCGCATCTGCTCGTTCTTTTTTTCTCCGTCTTTCCTTTTCGTCGCTTGTGTTACTCTCTCCACTTGTTTTAAAGCGGATCTCATGTAATCTATTACTTAAGTCATTCTCATTGCCATTTTTTTTTTTTTGCCTTTTACCTCGGGACACTTGAATTTCGTAAAGTGGAGCATAGCTAATCGCACTCTTCAATATGCGCTCAAATAGCCCTGTTACGGTATCATGCCCGTAGTTTTAATGAGCTTAATGATACCCCCTTTTACGAAGCATGCCATTACTTCCGTCCCCGAGAACCTTGCAAAGTGTTCAAGAGCGGTAGCGGCCCCCAAATGCGCGGTCAGCTCAAAAAATAAAATAATAAAATAAAAATAAAAATAAGAAAGAAGAAAGTCGCTGCAATTTCTTACGCTCATGACTTGCCTCACGCATTAAAAAGGGTTGGTGACAGCGCAGGTCTCTGTCTCACATTTACTACAGCCAAGAAGCTAGAGAATTAGAGGTTCTTTGCAAGTCCAGATACGACGCCTCGCACAAGTAAGGTTGTCTGTAGTCAACGACATATATAAACAAGTTCATATATATATTCAAAAGCTGTGCCACTTATGTCATCCCGGTAAACTGCTGCAAAATGTATTTTGGTCAAAACGGCAGAGGCCTCAATAAAAGATCGCGAAAACACTGTAAGAGAGTCAAGAACGGTAAGAGCGCTTTTCTGGCTTTTCTCCATTGCAGTGCAAAAAGTGCGGCCGCGAGCCGCAATTTAATACTACTATTAGATTGGTAAGAGCCGTGAGCAGAAAACACGTGAAATCACATAAAGTCTCCAGATGATTACGTTTGGTTGATTGCATAAGCATGCTGTCAATGCTATGTTCCGAAAGGGAGCTGGCCTAATTGGCATCTGGAGCATGACAGTGGTGGGTGCGCAGCATTTGTTTACCGTGGATGAATGTCCGTTAGTTCGGTTTCGGGGCTACATGATTATCCCCTAGTTCGTGCAGCTTGCGATGTCATCGAGCTCTGTGTCTTTATTTTCTATTTGCTTTCCTCTCCTACTCGTCTTTCGTTATGTTTGGTTTCGTAGTTAATAGTTTTCACGTATCTCGACCGTTAAAGTCATTTGAATGTTAGCGCATTGTCCTCATCCCTCGGGTTACGTACCGCGCGGTTTCTCAACCGATGAACTAAACGTATACTCATGAATCTAACGAGCTCACGTACAGAATAGTGTGATTTTACACTAGCTTCTTTATTTCTGTCCTGCGGCATTTGCGGTCGCGCGCGTTTTGCACAACAGCCCCGGTTTAACGCGACCGCTCGCCACCGTAGACCTCGCAAGGTGGCAGCGGCACTGTAGTCGCCACCAGACGTCGTTCGATGAATCACGTCGATTCTCGTCGATTCTCCCCGATTCTCTGGCGCACAGCTACTGCAGCACTAATCGCCTCGCTACCTCAAAGCCGTGCGTAGCTGTAGTGCGGATGATGAAGTGTGGATGATTACAGGTCACTGTAATAAAATGCTAATGCGGCGATAATATGAGTAATGGCGTTTCTGTTGGGCGCGGTGCGAAGAAGCAGCCACTCCCGTATCTCGTGCCTGCCGCGTACAAAACAGCAAACGATTCAAAGCGAAAACCACTTTTCGTGCGTTTTCTTTTTATCTCACTTGCTTGCGCACGCTCGCATAGCAGCGTTATAGTAAACGGTATACAATGAACACCGAAACTAGATCAGATTGAAGAAGGAGTTTTATCTTTCTAACCGAAGTCGAAGGCGCAAATTTTCTCTCAATTTCTCTATCGGTCCTTATGGCGATCGTACTGGATGAAGACACGACAGTGCGCTAATTTGTCGCGATGCCAAGCGTACAGCGTTAGCACTAAGCTGGACAGTATTACCAAACGCAAGTCGTCAGAAGTGCGTGGTATATTAGCTAAATAAGGTTTTTTTTTAGCAAAAGGGAAAGTTGCCACTGTTAATCCTCTCTCATGGCCCTTCCTTCGACGACTAAATGAGAGAGGGAAGAAACAAGAAAGGGAGGGAAATTACCCAGAACAGAAAGTCCCGTGTGCTACCCTACACTAGGGGACGAGGGAAAGAGAGGTAGAAAGATAAAAAGAAAGCAGAGAGAGCCACGATTACAGTCGGCCATGATCACCGCACCAAAAGCTTCTGGTGGTGAGTTGTAGCAACAGGCGCGTTTAGCCTGGTGATCTAGGCCGGCAATTGCTTCGCCCGAGCGTCTCCTAGAATATCACTGCGCTATTTCACCACATATCAATCCAACAAGTCCCTTTTTAAAAATGTAATAATAAGACGTGAAGCTATTTTGAGGGCTATGACTGATCCTTCTGGGAACGCAAGGTGCTGCAGGCACGCAGGTGGAATGTCCTTCTTTTGCAGCTTCTCCTGAAGGGCGTCCCTTTTATCTCGGTATTTTGGGCACCACCACAGAAAGTGTTCAATGTCTCCTGTCTCGTCGCATGCCGTACAGCTCAGAGAATTGACATACCCCGCCTTAAACAGCCATGCTGATGTACGAGCAGGTCCTGTCCTTATTGGATATATAAATGGCGCTTCCTCTCGCCAAAATCTGCTGGTTACGCAGGCCACATGTGGCGGAATCCAAACTGACCCACACTGATTTCGAATGTCAGGTTTATTACCTTGATTACTTTTCGGTCCCCTGAATTTAGGAGGATGATAGAACACTGCGTATACATATATGCAAGAGCATCAGCTTTTTCATTGCCAGCAATAGCAATGTGGGAGGTAATCCACTGAAACTTTACTGTGAAGCCTTTGTTGCCGAGTTCTTTCTTGGGGGCTTGGAATTTGCGCGGGAACTCGATGGATGGTAGACCACGACAGAGTTGTTGCAACGCGGTCTTTAACTCCGTAAGAAGAACCACATTCTGCGGAAGCAGGCTTTAGTTTGCGTAGAGCAGCAGCTATTGCCACGCCTTCCACAACTGTCGATGAGGCTATGCAGTCCCAACGGCCAGGCCATGTATATCTCAGAGAGTGAATATAGAATGCAGCTGCGGCGCAGCGGTTTTCGTCTACTTTGACAGACCCATCTCTTTAAATTTGTAGGGGATTTGGGTAAGCCGTGGTAAAATGAGCGAGGACTAGTAACTTGACTTGCGCAGATGGAATGCAGTTTTTTGACTGCAGTCATGGTACACTTATGTTGCATGTAATATATTCGAATGTACAGGGCTGGTCTACCTTTTTTCGCTTCTCTACGCTATGTGGTCTAAGCAAACTACGACCAACCGATTCGGGGACGAAATGTTGTTAGCACTTAGACCATCGCCTGCAGTCATCATCTACGCGAAAGAATATCAGTATCCCGGTGGGATTCTTGAAATACAGAGGACTGATGCACACCGCATGGTGGCAAGCCAGGTGCGTTTGTGAGCTAGCCTGCCCCACTTGTTACCTTACTTTCCTGCAATAATGCGAGCTGGGGTGTACAATCGCCCTCAGATAGAGCTACGACGCGAAAGCACGTATCAAAGCGGTCACGCGTTGTATCTCATACTGAACGTGATATTGCACGTTTTGGGAGCAAACCACGCTAAACACAGCACACAGAACAACGGGACGCAGGATGCTGCGGTGACTTTCTCTCAGCTTTCTATTCCCCTTTCCCTTACCCCAGCGTAGGGTAGCTAACCGGACGCATTTCTCGTTGCCATCCCTGGCTTCTCCCTCTTTTTTCTCCTCCTCCTCCTCCTACCAATTAAATGTGATCTCTCTTTTTTCTTTTCTGTGGAGGAGGGAGAGGGATGGGTAGCTATGTGGTCTTTCCATAAGGAAAAAAAAAAAACTCCTCTTCGCATTCTTTTTTCTTTTCCCCTCTCCCAGCGGAGAATGCACAACCGGGCGAGACACCAATTAATCTCCTCCTTCTCCCGTCTCTTTCCCAATCTCACCACAGTGTCCACATTTGCGCCTTTAGAAATACCTGACGTTGCTTCCTTCCCACAGCGCAACCCACAGCTTCGTGCTGGCAGCACTTAGGAAGAGCGATCGCTCGTTTGCACGCCCCGGCAATGTTTTCTCCCCGGCGCTACGTTTCCCAGATCTTTCCCAAGCGCCACGCTGTGACTCCTATATCACTATAGCACCACAGCGTTGCCCGAGGCAAGACAGCTGCGCTATAAGTGCCGCGTCGGCGAGGCAGGTCTTGTTCCCCCGTTAGCCTCATCTTTATAGCGATCGAGCGTGCATTACGTTGTAATTTCCCTAGTTGCTTGCGAGACACCATCCGCAAGGCCGCGCTGACTTAGGAAGGTCCCACCAGTTATAAATAAAGAGTTCAGATATGTGCGTGACTGTTCAGAATACACGGCCCGAAATTCGGCCGAGATGTTTGCTTGGTTGCGAAACAGAGCTACTGGCAAGAAAGGCATGCGCAAGAACGGCAATACTTAATGAGCGTAGTAATGGTTGTATTTCTCAGCCGAGCGCTTTATTGCGCCCTCGCGGGCTCCTGCAAATCTTGGACAAAAGTGGCCCCGTTCCTACCATTCTGCTTCGCCGTGTTTACGACCTGGGTAATCGCTCGTTAAGGACTTTGACGAGAACACGTGGGTTCTGCAAGGAACGAGTTTATCTCGTTAAGCGGTAATGGCCGGTGCTATAACGGGCGTGCTCCTAAAGTATTTGTTCACTAAGAGGGGAATTATTTTTCTTCGGATAAAGAACGATTAGGGAGAAGCATCTTAGAAAATTCTACTGTCTGGCCACCTCCGTAACGGAACAGTGGCTCTTCAACATGCCCGCAGAAGGAAGCTTACGGGCTCACCGAGGACGAGAGAGACAAGAGCTTGAGACAACAAAGTCTTTAGTTCAACTGTACCATTGTGAGCGACTTTGGGTGCTAGTAATCCATATTGTACTAGACCAATCCTAGTTTTATTGGGTGTGCAAATTCGCTATCTTCGAACATTCACGAAAAGTGCCTGAACTCTAGGAGCCCATTGTTACGTTGATTAGGCACATTGCGTTGTTTTAGAGACGCGGAGTAGAGAAATTATTGCGACAAGCATTGAATCGTAACCATTAGCATCACCAGCAGCAACAGTAGCAGCAGGAGCAGTAGGAGTAGCACCATCATCATCATCATCATCATCGTCGTCGTCGTCGTCGTCGTCGTCGTCGTCGTCGTCGTCCCCTTCTTGTTCGTCAGCTTCTGGAAACTGTGAAAGGAGATCTCGCACCACCGTTGTCCTGGATAAACATAACGTTTTACCTACGCCTCAAATGTGGGGCGCAAGGCGCTGAAGAAGCCCTTTACAGCGTACCATACAGTGGTAGCAGGCAGCGTTCCTAATGTCTAACATGTAAACCAGTAGATCTGAGGAACTTCAGCAGCTCAGATTTCATACCATATTGCTTAGCAGCGCCCGGAAATTTTGAAGAGATGGAAAAATGCTCATTTGTGCATCACTGAGTGCCAAAAAAGAAAGAAAGCGCAACGGTAAAGAAGGATATCACATCCTCCTCGTCCACCATTCACCTCTGTTATTCTACTTCCAACTCCTTGTAGCCCTGCACCACCCATATACGTCCAGTTGTACTGTCTGTAATGGTGACGGGCGACTTTCCTTTAGCTGTCCGTTACAGTACGGCTGAGGTGTCCCCGTGCAGGAAACAGATATTGCGCATCACGGAGCCTTATGTTCGCTACCCTCTCCCTCCCCACACACACATGCACCACACACAAACACGCACACCAAACAGGAACCTCTATAACGCCACTGTGAATTGCCCTGTGCAAAACTACTGTACATTTCGAGTAAGTTATGCGCCCCACATGGCCTAACGTACCAGTTCACACTACACGCAATGCTAGATCGCTGTTGTTGAGGGGAAAAAAAGCACGTAGACGAACGCTGTGTAAGGCGGTGTGGGTGGGGTGGGGGGATGCCGGTTTATACTTCGTAGTGTAGTACTCTCCATCATGCCCTGCCGCACGCTCCTTCATCTCTCTCGACACACGGCCATGCATATTCCTGCCTAATTGCAACGCCAAGAAGCTAATTGCCTGCCGCGTGCCCTTGGCTTCGACAGATCTATCACCGCTTTTCAGCGGCGCTCCAGGTGCGTGACCTCATATACCGGTGCAGTGCACGCACATTCTTTAGCGCATCCTCTCCGCCAGGTCGCATGCGCTTCATTACGGTAATAGGTTGGGCGGACGAGGTGCGAATGCTGCGTTTATCTCTTTCGACAGCGGTGGACTAAGTACAGTGGATGAATCATGCTTATCACGACGAAGAAACAGCGCGGACTGGAAAGCAGTTCAAGAACACGAGACAGGGGCTGTGTCTCAATTGTGCCTAGAAACATTGAAGCAGTTTAGACTGACTAAGTACTGTTGCGAAATTCTATTTTCGTCAATTCAGCTGTAAGAAGTTGATTAGTAAAACCGAAAGTTAATGCCAAACTTGCAAGAGACAAGTTGAACATGCTGATAAGAAATACGTACAAATTGGCAACAGAACTACCACCCACCACGTCAACAGAAAAACAGCTGAATCTAAGAGTACATAATACCTGGGAAGAATAGGTGGAGGCGCACTAGACGAACCAGATCGAAAGAGTAAAACTTACCACTGGCGGTAGAACTATCCTCAGAAGACTTGTATACCCTTTTGAGGAAGAACGCAGCAGTCCACAACGTGCACCCTCGAACCTGAGAGCAAGAATAAACATAGTACCCATACTAAGAAACATGCAACCAGAATAGAACAAAGAAAGAAGAAAAGCGCGAGCCGCCAGGCTACAAAAAATGCTAAAAGAAAAGAAAGCAACAAGACAGAAATAAGGTACACGGACGCCACAAGATACAAGGCAGGGAGATATGTTATTTTTGTAACCAAAAGAACGAAGAGATAACAGCTGCATCAATAGTTGCTAGAGGCATTGAGGTAGCCGAACAGGTCACCATAGCAATGGCCGTAGGTACCTGCCAATGGCGCGTGCCGGTCATCGCCGTTACAGACTCGCAGGTAGCCTGTCGCCAATTTCGGGAGGAATAATTAGCGAGGCCGCACTCACCATTATCAAGGACCAAGACACTGTACCATTGTACCAAGACACCAAGACACATTGTCCGGACCTCGGGACATAAATTCTTGGTGGGAAACCAAGCGGCTCACGCCGCCACCCAAGAACATGAGTCTACGCCGGCCAACCCCACCAGGACATCGTCTACCGCCAGACCAAGACAAAATTACACAAAGCAAGTACTACAACATTCTAGAACATTATAAGAAGAACGGGCGGGAATATCCGCCACTGCACTGGAAGCTTAAGAGAGAAGAAGCCTCCATACTCCGCCGACTTGTGATAGGCAATTACCTCCACGGCACTCTGCTACACGCGATGTACTCCTCAACATATACAAGAAACTGCCAATACTGCAATACGCCGAACACGTTTTACCACATGATCTGGGAAGGAAAAAAGAACCCGCGGACAACGCCCATCCAAGCACCAACAGAAGAGCAGCGGGAGGCGCAGCTGACCGGCCCAAGACCTGAGGACCAGCTACGGCTGGTGCAAAAGTTCTGGCTATCAGCACAGGGCCACGGCTACCTAAACAGGGTGGCAGCCCACCTTCGCGCGTTAACAGCTTGGTTTCCGTAATAAAGTTTATTCACTAACTTTGCACCAAAACCCAGGCGACGGTATTCGCGAGTCTAAGTAAACGCTCGTCACCCAGCGGCCGCGCCGAGAAACAGCCGATCCAGATTAAGTCTCGAAGCGAAAGATGATCTCCTATCACGGCATGCGGTGAATGCCTCGTAGTTCTCAAATCATCGTGACGTCGCCGTGAAAAAAGCCCGAAAATGAAAAAAAGGCGGATGCCCGAAGACGTTTTTTTTATGCATTATGTTTGATATCCTGATGTTTGATTATGTTTGATATCCTGAAAAGGTGTCAATTATTTGTGTTCTAGCCCCCCCGCCCCCCCTTTTTTGTTTCGAATGGTACACATACTAAATGAAACCGTGTGCAAGGACGCGGAGCTAGATATACGACAGGAAAGAAAACATTAAATGGCTGAAAATTGGGCTGCAGATTCCTTTTTAATGTCCTAAAGCAGCTACATCCTTTCGCAGCGTTCACTTATGTTATTATTCGTGGTAAACGCAGAGCACCACGATAATACACCACTTGTCACGCATGTCTTAAAAAAATATAACTAACAAAATTAGAAACCACGTGAGTTTCGTTGACAATTTTTAGCAGTCAAGATTAGCTTTGGCTTTAGTTCCTTTGTCAGCTACCGGTGAAATCCTGTCCATATTCTTGACATCCTTAATGCCGAAATGTTGTTAAACTTGTACGATTACATGACGGGAACGTTACGGCTCGAGTAGCGTACGAAACCCGATAGGTCTGAGGCTATTTTGTTGCGTGCGGACTTCGGCAAAACGTAAGCAATCTGTACAAAGATGCAGTGTAAACGTGAAGACCGAGTACTTCTACTTCACAGTTCCTTCGAAGTCATAAATGTCGATATAAGAAGTGTAGTGCTTGTTTTCTACTTGAAGCTGACATTACTATTTTATTCAGGCTTGAAACAATTAACTATTGTGCGACCTATTCTATGCTGCAGTTCAATTTAACCGAATCACCGGATGTCAATCATCAGTGGAGTGTCTGATAGGTACGACTATGTCATTCATGAGAACACTCACAATTTAACCTCACCACTCGAAACACTACTCCACGGCACACTGTGCAGATACTAAGTTGGAAAAGATAGATTTAGTGTCCGCTGTGCAAACGTTCCCCTCACGATAGTGAAAATGCTTGCGTATTCCTTCGCCCGGACAATGTCCTCTGTACATCCGATGAAGACTAACGCCGAAATCAACAAATCACACTAGTGTGCACCGGAGCGCCCCTGTTGCGGTTATGGTCCGATGAAACGGTGCTCCGGTGCGCACTGGTGCGATCTGTCGAGGGTGCCATAAATTTTGCGACCACATGGCTCATTACGACTGAGGCGCCTCGTTTGCCTGCTTGCAACCATCATACGCTCCTATAGGTCCACCAACTCCTGCACCTGTAGTAGCAACACGAGGAAAGAGAAGGAAGAAAGGAAAAGCAGCGACATCAACTAGGCTTTGCCTATAGTTTGCTTCCCTAGAGATGGGGAGACTAAAGTTTGTTCTTTCTCCTTGAAGTTTCTCAAGTCTCTTCAAAGTGATAATCGGCATTGATGAAGCAGGAGGCAGCTTGGAGGAAACAAAACTTGGAGATGTATTGCAGCGAAAATATTTACAGAGTCAAATATTTACAGAGCTGAGTTTGCAGAAGTATGATGAAAAACGCACAGCAGCTTCTTACTTTTCTACTTTTTGCTAAGCCTAGGACAACTGTCTCTACATACGACCAACCGAGTCTCACTGTTCGACCACCAAGTGTTGCATCGTGCGGAGTCTTATTGATCTACCAGTTTAGCGATTACAACCTAGTCTGAAAGGAATAGGTTCCAGACAGCCTTTAAATCCACTGCAGTAAAAGATAAAAACGGGAGGTGGCAAATGCTGGGCCCGCCTCAACATTTCCCTAACCAATAACCCATACGGTTACAGTTGAACTTATACCACCTACTTGGTTGGGCCTAATCTCATTAGCAGAGTTGTTAGACTTTACGAAAGCGTTTGGCACTCTTTCCCATCATGGGTCTCTCTCTCCTACTCTCCTACTCCCATACTCTTAGCGATTCCTCGCTGCGTGGGTGCCTCTAATTTATGTCGTCACGTTTCTGCGTAATTTGTACGCGGGCCCGCTCTCATAGAATACCAGAAGTGACACGCGCACCGGCATTTAAAAAGCGCTCCGTTAAATCAGCGTTTTTGTCGAATACCATGCTGTCACTACTCTGGCCTCTATGAGCTTTCGACGACACGGCTAGTCTTCAATTGGGGAATTCTTGGAATCGTCTCCGCGCACGTTGTAGACCACGTAAAGGTGCTTAACATAGTGGACCTTTTGTCGTAGGCATTTAGACCTGACAAAAGCGCGTGCGGATTCATAGCCCCCATCCCTTGCTGACGGTGTCAACGCTCTTCCGTTCATGGCTTGCATTCGAGTGCTTCACACACGGCCGATTACCGTGCAGAGAGAGAGCCAAGGAATTTGGCTTGCATACTAAGTGCGTCAAGCCGCCTTTTTCTGCGTGTTTTGAGAGATGCGCGGCTTAACCGGGAGAGAGAATGAAAGAAAGAGAGAGAAGACAAGATTTCGAATTAGGCGCGCGCGCACTGGACGGTGCCCTGCGTTTCTACAGTCGGCGACTCAAGCCTGTCGCCGTCAAGTACTGTAGAAAAGCTCGTGTAGCTTTCTCGCCTCGTGAGCTGTGAAGCCAGGCTCCCAGGGCCTTTGCTTCGGTAAAAGGCAGCCCAACGCGAAAGGTTACAAACTGCTAACTGCCACTGCGCGCGCTTAGCGCGAGATCCTTGGGCGAGTGCAGCCCTCCACTTTACGGCCCCGTCGCCGCAGACCCGCTCTCTCGAAGGCGCGTATTATCGAGACGTCGACTCCACTATGGCAATGAGGGGCGGGCTCGCGGCAGAGCTGTGACGGGGGCAGTATCGCAACGTTGTTGCGCGGTCGGCAAATTACCATTACGTGTATGCACTCAGTGCGTGATTGTGCGCGTTGGTTGCAGCGCTTAGGCAGCGCTAGTTTCCTCCCTCGCCCCGGCTACCAAAGTCTGCTAGGCTTTCTTGCATGCCAAACAGATCTAGGCACGCAGAATCGGTTCCCGCCCCCGTCCGCAGCCCTCGATTAGCGGGAGCGCCCGAGGCGCGCCGGCGACCCACTAATTGCTTCATCCTCGGAGGTCGCGCACCAAGCGGTATAGAACGCGTCCACCGAGAAAAGAGCAGGCGCTCCAGTTGCCTACAGGGCCTGCGCACGTGAACACCAACCGTGTATACGCCATATCGGAACACCCGCGAAAAGCTTGCTAAATACGTTAAGCGAATGTATTGGGGAGGTTACTGTATTTAAGCATGAAATGCTTTTAGCTCCTGTTGTCGGCGATTTTTAAGCAAGCGATCTTGAGCCAAAAGCCAGAGGCGTTATTCGGGCACTCAAAGGAGAAAATGCGGGCAAGTTGCGAGAACAAAACGAGATTATCCGGACAACGAGTCAAAACTTAAGAAAATGCAGCCTCTGGCCCCTAACCTTTTGTACAAGACCGCATTACATACGCTACAGTTACTGCCCAAACAAGCTGCAAAAAAGTATTGCTTCCGAGTTCTTCCTAATGTTCACACTATTACTCGAGCTGTAACTTCTAGTACGCTGAAGCTTTATTTGTCAATTCTAATAGCTGTGTTCAAAACGCAGATACAGGGCACCATACACTTCATTGTCATCTTTTAGCGCTGATACAGAGTTGCCAGTGCTCTTTTGAATGCTAGCGGTCCGTGAGTTACGCGGCGCGGGTTCTGCGTCGCCTCGAGAGATGGCGCCACGTTGCGTGCCGCATCTTTTTCTTCTTTTCATCTGTCTCCCCGGTGTCTTTCGTTACCTGTCGTGCCGCCTTCAGCAGCTTTTCTTCTAGCTGGGCAGCGTCCATATCGACCAGTGCACAGTATTACGTGGTGCGGTGTGGTGTGTTTGGGTATGCCGTTGCAAACATGCGCTTCACCCATTTTAAGATTGTGGCTAGTATCATCTGCAACCAATCTGTTTTGCCGGTTGCAATTTTATGCTTACATCTACCCTCGATTACGGGAGAGCCAGCAATTTTTACGAAGCACGTCGCTCGCTCATTGATATCTTCTCCCCAGCGGACCAGCATTTTTGCGAAGCGAATGGCGACTATGCGCACGAACAGCAGTGGCACCTCGTCGGCGTCGTCTTCAGACGCGGCATTGGCTCGCCTGCAAGCGAATAAGCTTCGGAAGAGAGCACAGCACGAGCCTGATTATTCGGCTCGCGCCCGGCCCGGGCCCGCTTTATGAAGCCCAAACCCAGCCCGGGCCCGAGTGTTCATTACTAAGCTTGGCCAGGGCCCGCATGTGCATGACCAGGCCCGGCCTGTAAGTAAAAACATATTCACTTACAGATTGTACTCTATGCGTCAGCCTTACCTTCTCGGGGTCTAATGAGCTACAGTGCATAAGCAATAAAAGAGCGAAATCTTTGGTTCTCCGATGGGAACATCAGGGATCGGCCCCATTGCCTGTGCTGTTATTATTCACCTAGTGCACATGGTTTTTGCGAGCGTGAAGGAAGCCCGCGAATACACGGTAAGTGCCTCGAGCGGGCAGTCGCGCGGTAATTTTGCGTGTATTTGCGGGCTCCTTTCACGCTCGGAAAAGCGCTTTCATGTAACACCTAGTGAGCCACAGAAAGCTGTATCGTATCAGGAGCTTTTTATGTTGCTCTACAATTTTCTCATTGCCACTTTTCATCTAAATATAATATTTTAGAAGTCGAATAATTATTAAAGAATAATTATGTAATTAGGCAGAATGTAAAAAATAATCTGAGTATTTCCAAGCGACGGCAAACAGCATACCTTAATTCTGTCCAGCTACGTGGCATCTGCATATTTTTAATGTTTGGCTCAAGTTACATGCAGTCTTGAAAATGCGTCGGAGACTGATTGTCTCAGTGCTTCGGACAGGCAGTCTCACATGAGCTGGCCGATAGTTCCGGTGCCACCGCAAACAGCACAACACTGTCAAAACCTTCACAGACTATCCATGGCTTAATAAAGGCACAAGATGCTCGACAGATAAGCAACTAAAGATAAAAGCCGAGTGCATCTAACCTCGCTAGGGCAATGCTCGTCTGGCCGCGAGTAGCTTCGTCTCTAATTGCAGTGGAACCTAGTTCACGAAGCAAAAAGACCTATGTGATCAGGCTGCCTTATCGTAGATTAAGTCGCTGCCGAAGACCTTGCGTGACAGATGACACGTCGGCGCTTCGGGGACCCAATGCCCACGCGAAGCAACAGCAAAATACCGCAAAAGGACAGAACACGTTCTTGCTATCTCTTTTCGCGTTGCTCTTCGGTTCAGAGCGAAGGTGACAAGCGCGACTAAAGAGCTGAGCGGAGAGAAAAACAGAACGAGTTCCAGGTCGTTTTGCTTCTATTAGCCGGGGCTTAATTAAGCGATCCAGCAGCGGCCGTTCATTTGCGAACTCGTGCAGACAGACGCAGTATCTGTCCCGAATTAGTCCCGGATTCTAGGAATCGTTTGGCCTATAGGTTGTTCCTGGCAGCCGCAAGCGGCCCAATGTTCGACGGAATGCATGCATATGCGACTGATGCGCAATTAGTCAAACATCCTAATTGCGCTAACGAAGCAACGATCTGCTGTGACTAATGAAGTGGCCCAATGCCACTTGTCGTCTGCGAGTGCTCTGAAGCCACGGAACCGACCGAATCGGTCAGACTGTTGGGCGGGATGAAGACGTCGTACTTTGCCTCGGCACAACACTTCAAGGAGGCAACCAATGAAGAGAAAACCATTTCGCGTGACAGATGATCGCTTCATTTGTAGACGTGCCGGAAGCCTTAGATAGGCTATCTCGAAGGTTTATCCGCAGTCTTCTGTGTGCCTTTCCACCTTAATTTTTTTTTTGGAAGGGGGGGGGGGGGGGGGTGACAGGAATTTGCAGTTTCTGTGCGTGAGTAATTAAGCCAAGGCCTCGTTGATGACAGAGACGCGGATAGCACCAAATGAGCTAAGATCTTTGTTGTTAGCATCGAAGCTCGCCGGCCCAACGGACTGCCGTTGATGTCGTTTCCTTCTTATTTATTTATTTTCAGCGGACAAAATAGTACCAGGTCGTATGAATTATTTTTTAGGGTACTCAAGGCTTATGAATTGGGGACGTATAAATAACCTCAACCGGAGAAATGTGGATTAGATTTCATAAAACTTAATTCCAGCTGGACCTATTTTACCAGAATGAAAGCGCTATATCGATCCTGCGGAAATTATAAGCAAAATTGTACAATCCATACAGTCAGGTCCACGGCAAGTGGAGACACTACTACCATAATAACAGAGTGACGAAAGAAGTCCTAAATGCAAGATCTAATCTAATTACTTACTGATCATTCATGACGTACATTACCCGGCAACACAATAGTGAGGCTTCTACAGAAGCCGAACCGGATGACTTTGAATTACTATTTGCTGCCCTACGGTTCTGGATTGTGCACCGACATCTCAATATACAAGGTTTGTTTTATTTTTTGCTCTCTTGCCTGTATTGGCCACGGAACCCGACGTGGTTGCTCAGTGGCTATGGTGTTAGGCTGCTGAGCACGACGTCGAGGGATCGAATCCCGGCCACGGAGGCCGCATTTCGATGGGGGCTAAATGCGAAAACACCCGTGTACTTAGATTTAGGTGCACATTAAAGAACCCCAGGTGGTCGAAATTTCCGGATCCTCCACTACGGCGTGCCTCATAATCAGAAAGTGGTTTTGGCACGTAAAACCCCATAATTTAATTTAATTTTATTGGCCACGAACTCAGCGAATCGAACCCTCGACCTCATTTTCAGCATTACCAACGCCATTGCGGTGGATAAATTGTGCGGCAGCGAAAAGCAGAAAAAAAAAACGTAAGAAAGAAGAAGACGCAAGATAAATAGAATAACACCCAAGCATTTCTTGAACAAAGACCACCAAGCTGAGAACGCTATAGTCTGTTTCATGCACAGCAGGCAACTCTAGGAAGGCTATGGAGAGACTTCTCCCACTTTTCGCACTGGCGACCAAAAGATAGTGCGTCACATATAAAAGAAAGGTATAAGCGCCGTGTAATCAGAATTAAAATTAGGTGTCGTACGTCTACGTCACAAAACATGATGTATTCATTAGTTGAAAGGCGTCCGCGATCTAAGCTTAATTGTCCCCGTGCGAGCTGAGTAACAATGTTTCCGCAACCATGCAGCAGCCACAGCGAATCACCTGCGCCGCGACCAAAACGTAGCACGTTACCTACAAGAACCAGAAAGAAATACATGCACACGACATATGCGATTTCACATTAACTTGCGTTCGCAAGCAGTAATTGCAATACGTGAAGTAGTCATTTGGTAGAAAACGTTGCAGATCAAGAGCTACTACGCTTCACAGCGTGAGGAGTGAGACATCTGCGACCGCACTATTTTCCTAGCTTCCGCTGCGTTTCCTTTTGTATGTGTGAAAAGTAGTAGTGGCATGGTGCATCGCATTGCTGCAATGTTACAAGTCCATCCAGATGCCGCTGACTCCGCTCACCGCCGTCTCGGGCAGTTTGGTTCCCCATCGACAAGGAGTATGCAGCCTGGAATTCTTACGCGACGGAGAACTCATTAGCCTCGCCCGGAATGCCGTGGCACGACACAGTTTTCTCATGCGTACATTTTCCATGGCTGCACGCTTATTCCCCATGCAGCTCCCGCCAACTTCTTAAATTGCGGCGGGCAATTTCTGACCTGATCGATCAAAAACAAATGAATTAAAATGTGACTCGTGCAGTGTCGTTCAGAAGAGAAATGAGTCCCTTAATCAGGCGGGAGCTGCCACTTCATAATGGAACGCGATAAGCATCAAAAGGAGTCAAGTCAGTGGCGCAAAATTTAATGAGCTCCCACACATGGGGAAGTGGGCAGGAATGGAGGCATTTAAGTGACCGTTGGCGCGCGTGAGTGAAACGGCTTGTTACTCCGATGGAGCCTCGGAACTTTCTGTGAAATTTGAGGCATCATTTTAGCCTGATTGATGAGATAACCGAGCGTTTGGCGCGCGCGTAGGAGAAGAGAGAGAGAAAAAAAAGAACGCACAGCCGTAGCAAAACTGCCTTCAGGTATACGCGGCTGCAGACCTACCGCAGCCGCGCAAGCCTTCGTGGCCAGAAAGCACACCGCCTTCGAGCTCGCGGTTGCGGCTACCAACATCGCGTCTAATTCCGTGCAGTACCATGAAATCGCTAAAGCTGCTGCTAGCCGAGTGGAGGACACTCATAACGTTCGAGGGCTGCAAGAGCGCTTCATTGCACCCATTAACGTTCATTTAGGCCGGATAATATTGACTCGGAGATTGTGAAAAGTGTATAATCACTATAATGACCCATTCTCAGGCTCTCCACAGCCTCTGGAAGAATTTGAATAAACACTTTTTTTTGTTCCGTTTTGCGAATCTACGTAGCTCGCGTTCATTATGAGGTGGCCTAAGAAGATCGTAAATATGACAGTGCAGGTTTTAATTGATTGCGTCGCCTGGAGGGCACTTGTTATTTTCGTGCCGGAGACAGGAAAAGGCAGTGCGAGCCCCGCAGTATTGATGCCAGATCAAATATATGAACTACCGTTAAAGCCGTGGCAGCGAAATTAAGGCTGGCCTACTTGAAATACAAGCCTTCTTTTTACCACTGAAAGTTGGGCTAGCCGGTATGAATTCACTGCGGCTAAACAGTGTCTGTGGTCGAAACTTCAGTCGAAAGTCAGCGCCTCTTGTTGTCCTTTGTTCACCGCTTCCATGCTTCCTTGCGCTACTGAGGCACAGAATTGCCTATATAATTATCAAAGGATGCGAAACGCATAACTTTACTGTCGACTAAGCAACTTGCGCCTACGTTTTGTAACACTATAGGAATGGCGGCGTTACGCGACACTATATACCGATGCAACTATGAGGTCGGATGTCGAGGAAACTCTGACGCCACCGGAAATCTGGTGGTTATGCATCGTGCACGTTGTCACTCTTCTCGGGAACTCGAAGGATAGGCTTGTACTTGGCTATAGGTTCGCCAGATTACCTATCCTGGTTGGCATGCACAAAGAAAAAAAAAGAGATAAAGGGAGCATCCAGCTGGACCATGCTCACAAACACGCCGGGAAAAAGAAAGAAACAATAAACAGGTGTCGTCGAAATCACGCAGCCTCTTGATTTTGTATTTATCCGGACATTCCTAAGTTTAGGTCCGCTACAACAGGTACTTCTCGACTAGAGGATCCTACTCGATTCTGCCGAGTGGAAGAAAAATGCTGCCTCCAGACAGATCTTTTTTAATCCAAAGAAATGTCGAAAAAGCTTATTAGAAAAACGAAGATACATACAGAAAATTATGGAAAAGTGAATCTGGATCTGAATCTCAAGGTTCGTCAAGATCCATACTTACTTTAACAATCTACATAGGGAAAAGCGCGAAAAGTACATGTGTACGCGAAAAATTTAAACTGTCACTTGTCGAAGACGGTTGGAATGCGTTGTTGCGCTCTCAAGTTCAGCTGCGCGCATTGTAAGAGTGGCTTAAGGCGTGGTGGCCCCAGAGCTCGCACATAGCACTTGTCAGTCCTTAGAAGTCGACTGCAGCCCGACTAGGTGGCGCACTCCCATGCAACTGAATATAGTTACCTGGCACTGAGGTCACTTTGTTTCCGTCTTGGGTTTCAGTTTAATGTTTTTAATGCTCAGGGGGCGAAGACCCCGTCAGGCTTTTTCGCCTTTATTCTTCGGCCCCCGCCGGGAAATTTTCTTTTTTCTTTTTTCTTTTTTTTTTTGCAAATAAACATGCTTGTACTTGTATTGTTTTCTTCTCTGGCCCATTGCGCGATCCTTAACTTCTGTAATTATGTTTTTATCCGAAGAGCTTCAGCCTCACAGGTTTGTATTGATAGATTGTATTGATAGGTTGCACTGGTTGTATACACTTCTTTCCAAGACTATCGGCAAATCGGTGTTGATGACTTTAGAGTTCCTGCTGCAGGTGCTCTAAACCGTTCTTGTTCGTCTGGAAACTGTCTCGTGATGTGGGTCGTTCCGTGATTGAATGAGTGAGTGTGATCGATTCGGATGAAATTAAACATACTAGCAAACATCTTTTTCCAGGCTCCTCCCCAAATGCTAAGTTTCACAATATTCAAAGAATGATAACTTGATGCGACATGTCAAGCTTGTTCCGGCAATAAAGCACATTTCCCAAATGTCCTTAAACAACATGTCAAAAAATTTAAAAACAGCAACAGGACGGCGTCATCTGCAGTTTCGGCAATTAGACACAAGTCAATCATTCATGTAAATCTAATACAAGTAAATAGGAAATACGCACATGAGACATATTAAGCGTTAGTACGTAGATAGCACGTTATTTAAGAAACAAAGATTATTAAGGCTTTCAGAGTCGATCGGTATAATAACAGGTCACTCAATGGCGGAAGCGATCTTCGCATCAAGAAAGAACGATCACCGTGGCGATTTCATTGCGGATCTGATAGCAGATTGCTTCTCATACTTAAGACAACTTGCGAGCGACCACTTGGCTTTTAAAGAAATGTCATTTTTCATAATTCCAGAAGCCCCGACCTTCTTAACCGCTGTGTTATGCGTCTCTTGTGAAACATTGTAACCCTACAGAGTCTCATTACATGTTTTCTGATATAATGACGTGTACTGCCTCCACCTCTTAACTACACGAAACGCGTCCGTGTCTGTTAGTACCTGTATTTCGCCCAAAGCTCCTCTTATCCGAGCGTCGCAATGAAACAGTAGGCGCGCAAGTAAGCGGCTTGAAAGCGAATAGCATAAATATGCGGTCCCAAGTGTCCAGAGCGAGTGCATTTTGATACGCGTCTGCACGTTAACACGGGCGCAAAGATCATCCATCTGACGCATTCGACTCTGTCCGGATATCCAAAGTGAGAAAAACGCGCCTAAACGCTTCGCCTTCTTTTCTTTTTTCTTTCGTCTTTTTTTTTTTTTTTTTTTTTTTTTGCCGCTAGAGCAGTAAAGCAAAACGGCTGACGCACCGAAGGAATCTGCTTTTTGCGCTGGCATCAAAGCACGCCCGGTTAGTTTCTGGAGCGTCAACGAAATCGCAAACGTGCTCTGCTGACAGCGGCATGTGGCGGCAGATGTTTCAAACGTAGCGATAGCGAGGCAGTCTGTTCTAGATTGTGTCACGTTACTCGATTTCTTTTCTTTCGGTAAGCCGTGCGTGGCGAAGCATGTACAAGCAATATGTCAGGATATGTTCCTGTGTTCGAATGTTCTCTCTCTCTCTCTCTCTCTCTTTCTCTCTTCCTTTGTATTGATGACTTAGTTGCCGCGCTCCCGATTTCCAAAATCAGGGACTAAAGTAATTGGCTTCCTGCTTCTGTGATTATAGTGGTCATTTTTGCGTCACGGCAATGTCTGAGCACCTAAACATATTTTCCACATTATTTATATTGCCGCACATTGCTTACCTGAATGTTTGCATTTTATTAATATCTACAAGAATAGGAGGTGTTGGCCCAGCAGGTGGTGCCAGCTACACTTTCTTTTCTTTTTTCTTGCATGAGCAGAGTCCCATGAAAATGTATTACACCCAATATTACGAAGGCAAAAAAGACACATTACGGAAAGACGAATGCTGAATTCAATTGAATATGTGGCTGACTATGTTTGAATAGCTTTTTCATAGACTAGCGGTGTAGTACGTACGCGCATTAGCTTTGTCAGAGTCAGTAAAAGCAGCAGCGTCCATCATATACAGGGTGTCCCAATTATCATACACCAAAATTTCAGAATATGCAAATGCCATGCAGCTGGACAGAAGCAAGGTAATGTTGTTTGGCGTTGCTTGGAGATACTCATATTATTTGTTACGTTCCGCCTAATTACTCAGTTATTCTTACTTATTTATTCAATTTCTCAAATAATATAATTAGATTAAAAGTGTCAATGAGATAGTTGTAGAGCGACATGAAAAAACTCCCGATACAGCTTTCTGTTGCTCGATACGTGCTACATAAAAGCGTTTAATACGCGAAAAATGGCCACGTGATTGGCCATTCGAGGCATCTTCGCGGGATTCTTTCGCGCTCGGAAAAACTTTTATGTAGCACGTATCGAGCAACAGAAAGCTGTATCGGGAGTTTTCTCATGTCGCTCTACAACTTTCTCATTCACACTTTCCATCAAATTATAATGTTTGAGAAAGTGATTAATTAATACATGAATACTAATTATGTACCAAGATGGAATGCAAAAAAAATATTCTGAGTATCTCCAAGCGACGGCAAACAACATTACCGTGGTTCTGTCCAGCTACATGGCATTTCCATATTTTGAAATATTGGTGCAACCCGCCGTGGCTGCTCAGTGGCTATGGTGTTAGGCTACTGAGTAGGATATCGCGGGATCGAATCCCAGCCACGGCGGCCGCATTTCGATGAGGTGAAATGCGAAAACACCCGTGGTACTTAGATTTAGGTGCACGCGTTAAAGAATCCCAGGTGGTCGAAATTTCCGGAGTCTCCCACTACGGCGTGTCTCATAATCAGAAAGTGGTTTTGGCACGTAAAACCCCATAATTTAAAATCTTGGTGCATGATAGTTGGGACGCCCTAGTATTCGTCGAAACAAAAGACAACTTCATTTTCCGAAGGCGGAAACAGGTTCAGCCGATTACACTGCCGATTCAGCATAACAGAATTCTTTGCCTAGTCCTACTCGTTCTCTTCCTTTAAACTTATCCTTGGCGGCCATTGAATAGTTTTGGTTTGTATTGTTCGCATTGCCTGTATTATTTATTATTTGTCATTGCTCTGCCTTTCACACCCACTGCTGCAGTAGCCCGATCGGGCTGCAGTGTGTACAAATAAATAAATAAACAAATAAATAAATAAATAAATAAATAAATAAATAAATAAAAAAATAACATAACATAACATAACATAACATAACATAACTGGCCATTCGACGCAATAACGAAAATGTTGCAAGGCCAAGACCGCATAGCGACAGTGAAGTGAATCTGTGTTACGGAGTGTGGACACTCAACCACATAAGTTGCACTGTGTGCCATGTGCGTATACAGTACATCCAACCTAGAGAGCGCACCACGCACCTCTATATAAGTGGCGATATGAAGTTGCAAACGCAAGCAAATCTTTATGAGTGGCGAACGTTTCGGCGTGAGCAAATATAGCACAACACGAAACACGAAATACGACAAGCACGCTGCCACATGTTATGTTCGTCGTTACACGGACTACCCGGGTGCCACACATTATTTCTTTACTCTCTTGCTGCTATTGCTGAGGCACTGGCTTTTGACAAACACCAAAAATATCATTGTACACCTTCATCTTGCTAACTGCAGTGTCTACGTAGTTCTTTCTTGTTCGGTGCTCGCTGCAACACCGGTTGTGCTCCTCACTTAATTTACTGCGGTGTTCTAACACGTTCGCCCTGGCATTGTCTCCTAAATGAGCTTAGTATCTTAATTCGTGTTTTGACCCCTTTTTCGCACAAAACAAGAGATAGAGATAGATAGATAGAGAGAGAGAGAGAGAGAGAGAGAGAAGGAAAAAAAACGCTTAATTGCGCGCGCATAACCTAGACAACGTCTACTTTTCCTCACGCCTGTGCTATAGCTTGCGCCAGCGCATTGCAGGCGCGCATCAAACCAAGCGGCTCAATTTGTTAATAACAGCCTGGACGTATCGGCCGGGCGACGGCGCTCGTTCAACGTCGGTTGCGCCTGCACGAACGTTCACACCGCTTTCGTCCCCTGTACGCGCGCGTTACACGTACACTTTGCTTTCTTTTTTGCTTTTTTGATCTGCTTTTCTTGCGTTACAGCTTGTCCAACTGGCCACAGAGCTCACTTTACTGCCCACCTAATGGATGAAATTCTGTATAGCACGCGGGCGATGTGCGCGTGAGGTAGTAAAGAGAACTTGCAAGATACATGTGCCACGACCTCGTGGAATGAGACGCCCGCGGTGAATATATTTCCCTCGCTTCGCTTTCCCACCCTCTAATGGCATCGCCCAGGGGACAGCGTGTCTGATGTCCGGGTTCAGAACACAGGAGGCAGGAGCGCCCAAACGTGACCAATGAATTGCGCGTACAAGAGCTATGAGCTGAACTATAGTTCTCGTCCGCCCTAAATTTACCATAAGATTCCACCGTAAGCTAACTATCACTGCCATTAACTATCCTACCTTTAGTTTTATACGCGTCCTACTTGTAACTAAACTCGGGAAGTGTCTGCATGTTTTAGTGCGGTGCAGTGCTATCCACTGCCGCTAATGATTATTGCAGGAAAAACATTGAACGTGTAAAGAATGGTGAAAGCAAGAAATTGGAAAAGGAGATGTACACCGCATGACAGAGACAACAGACAGCTGAAAAAAAAAAGATTATTACTTGACGAAAATTTATATACGTGTCGGACGGCCACTTTCTGTCGCGATCAAGCACGATCCTGATCGAAATCCTCGCGCGCGATTGGCTCCCTCCTGCAGATTGCACAAAGGCGCCAATCGCGACTGAGAAATTCGAGGTTGATAGAGCCCGATCGCGATCGAAAGGGCGCCATGTGACAGCCGTGTTAGACATTGAAGGCTTCTCCGAAATAACCTTGAATTGTGAGGTTTTACGCGCCAAAACCACGACTTAATTATGAGGCACGCCGCAGTGGGGGACTCCGGATTAATTTTGTCCACCAGGGGATCTTTAAGGTTCCCCCAATGCCCGGGACACGGGTGTCACTGCATTTCGCTCCCGTCGAAATGCGGTCGCCGTGGCCGGGGTTTAAACCCGAGACCTCGTGCTTAGCAGTGTAACACCATAGCCGCTAATCCGCCACGGCGGGTTCGAAGATAAGCTGCGTGTGCTTCTGCGCAGCGATCTTAGGCAATAAGTTACCTCAAAACGACTAAACCTGCCTCTCACTCTTACAGTTGATCCAACGATGGAACGTCTGGCCAGCCCTCAACTTCCTTCCCATCCCCCTTTTATTTTCCTCCTCTCTTCTGCTAAGGTGTCTTTGCTTCGGTATAGATACTATGGGGTTAGGCAGTGCTTCGAAGTCGGTGGTCTGTGAATTCCCAGAGTAGTCTAGGGCGGTGAGAGAAGAGGATTCCAGTGTCTATAGACAAGCGTCAATTATAAAGAGAGAGAGAGAGAGAGATAAAGGCAAATGAAAGACAGGGAGGTTAACCAGAGGTTATCTCCGGCTGGCTACGCTGTACCGGGAGAGGGGCAAATGGATGCGATAGATGAGAAGCATCGTTATACACCGGGCGTCTCGGAAGACATTTGCAACGACCTTATCCGTGAGGCTGCGTTCTCCACAGTAATCGAAACAAAACCTAACTTCAAGTTCTGGTAGCAATATCAATATGCTACCGCTTCGATTGATCTGCGACATCTCCACACGTTGCTGCAGTTGTCTCAGTTTGCATGCGGAGCTTTATCTCAGAGCACTTCTTCTATAGTTCGAGAGCGAAAGCGTATAGTGTGTAGCGCTCGACTGCGCCGCTATGCAAGCTGATGAAAATACGCCTTATGGAGGGCACAAGCGCGAGCTCCAGCGTGAGCGTCATTACCTACTTTGTGTTACACACCGAAGGAAAGATCAACTTAGCGAAGAGGCGTAAGCGAAGACAGCGATGTTGCCCATATTGAAGCTAAACTTCGGCAGTCATAGACTGTCTACGGAATTCTTCGGGACCAGTGGACGTTTTTATCTCATTTTCTTTATCCCTACTCTCATTTTATTACCGTTTGTTCCTTTACCCCTTTTCCCCGGCACAGGGTAGCCAACCGGTATAGATACAGGCTAACCTCCCTCAATTTCACTCACTTTTTCCTCTTCCTTTGCGACCACTCATATTTCGTATAAGCCCTTGTGGCCAAAGAGAGAGAAAGGATGCATAGAAAGACAGATAGGTTAAACATAGGTATTTTCGGTTGGCTATCATGCACGCGAGGAAGGAGTAGGGGCATAAAAAGAGATGGAGAGCGGAAGGGAGAGAGAAAGAGAAAGAGGGCCTAACACAAACAAACCGCGTACGCTATAGGGTGGTAGGGGGCGGTGTTATTTCAGTCTATCGTGAAGGCCCGTGGACCGCAGGATTCTTACTAACGCGACTAAGGCCTGTCTATGAAATAAGCTATCAGGAACTGTATTTCTTTTCAGGAAGAGGAGGAGGAGCTTGGGCCTCACTACGGATGCATCTAGCAGAGGCATACCGGTCACTGTCCCGCACGAGCGTCTCCTTTTAACGTGCGAGCATAAGCCTGCACGGGGACAAAGAGGTATTCGCAGCATATAGAGTTAGAACGTTGTCGCTCCACCAAATTCACCCCTGTATCCAATAAAGCTGTCTACTGCATTAAACAATTCGTTACGTATGGCATTACTTGTTAAACTTCACCACTCGGTGAGTAGGTCCTTTGTTCTGTTATGACCTGTAGGCTGTCCTACGGGCTGTTTCCCGAAAGCACGTAAACAAATTAAGGCATGTTTTCGACTGCCACAAATGGAAGAAAAAGAGAGAGGAGACTGAAAGATGAAGCAATTCTCTCTTTTTCTTTCGTTTATGGCACTAAGAAGTGTGCCTCAACATCGAAACCAACTAGCTCAACAAGAATCTCCTCTGCATAAACGTAGTGACTGATAAATTTTGTCAGGCGATTAAGTCCACGAGCGCACATTCACAACACGTAGTTGTTGACACAGGGAAACAAAGGCAGAGGCTCAATATAGGCCCTCTAAATAAATTTTCTTGGGGGAACTGTAAAGAAGTGAGCGAGAAAGAGAGAGCTATTAATTGAAACACAACTATAAAGAAGTTCCTATAAATACGCGCAACCGCTCAATTACAAGCGCAAAAGGCGAGCAAAACTTATCATTCGTGCGCGCCTTCGTTGAAGCAAAGTGTCGGGGCAAAAATAATGTAAACAATAAGAGAGACAACGAAGCGTGCCAGTTGTGGGCACAGAAACGATTTCGGGTGAAGGCGGACGTGATGCACGGCGGCTGCTCGATGTCGAATTAGTTGTCACGGCTCGATTTTACGACGTCACGCAACAGGCGACCGGGCGTGTGCGGCCAATCGCTGCCCTGTGAATAGCAGCCGCTCGCCAGAATAGGCGTGGCCGTAACGTAAGCACGCGCGGCGCATCCTGTGAAGTCGATGGGGTGGAGAGAATCACGGCGCAGAATACCGAGTACAGCGGTGCACCGCAGCCAAAGAATTAAAGGGCGATTGACTCGTCGACTCAGGTTGCACGCAAACAACTAGAAGGAAAACCGCGAAGTTGTCATGCGTAAATGCGCTCGTTGATCACGGTGTGCGCTTAACTGAAACATAAACAAAAAACTTCTTGTGTTTTACGCGTCAAAACCACGATCTGATTATGAGGCACGCCTTAATGGGGGGGGGGGGGGGGGGGGGCTTAATTTTGGCCCCCTGGGGTTCTTTAACGTGAAACCGATGCACGCTACGTGGGCTTTTTTGAATTTGGCGCCCTTCCTAACGCAGCTGCCGCGGCCGGGATTTGATCCTGCAACCTTATGCTTAGCGGCGCAACGCCAGAGCCATTAAGCAACCACGGCGAGTCTGCAACACTTACAGCTGCCACAGGACACGGTGGCTTTATTTGTCCCGCCAATCAGTTTGCGCCGACAACTTCTTTATCAAATTGATTATGTTCGCAATAGAAAACTACACGCAAACGTGCACGCAGGAGGAGGTCCGAAAGCAAAAGGCTGCAGAGGGATCGCCTGTCAAAGCTGGGGAACAGAGTACTAGCTAAAACACCATTTAAGCGGTAGTAAACTTAGTTATATGAGAATAAGTCATTCAATGTATTAATAGACAATACGTGAGAAAACTGTAAACATAGAACAATATTCCAAAGAGACTAATGTGGAAATAAGTTTGGTTGCACCATGTGATGAACAAAGTTTAATGTAAGGTGGTATAGGGCGTTTCAACTATATAAAGCGGTGAAGCTGTAATATAGCTAAAGCGCGAGTGGAAAGAGACAAAATGCGCACAACGTTTCAGTTACTTGCTTTCCATTCAACAATAATTGACAAGTATGAATGCTGTTGCCACATCATTGCCTCGTTTGCCTACTTGTTGGTCATGTTGCTAAGAGTCATGGCCCAACTCTTCAACAGAATTAGACCTGTCTGAACTCCGAAGCAGAACCTACTTTAAACGTACATAGGTGACCAAATATGAGGCGATTGGTCGCTCCTTGCGCATCCCACTGCGCGTTCAAGTGATGTCGACGTTCAAGTGATGTCGACGAAGTGATGTCACACTAGGATTAGTTTAGCTGCCCAAGCAGCCTGTCATTTCCCGTACTCAATGCTACTCATTGATGTCACTGAAAGAAAGCATGTGCGACTCCTCCATTTTACTTCAACTTTAACGTACGACCGCGAATGGGTCCCGTGAGTACATGCGGCCGCCATATATATATATATATATATATATATATATATATATATATATATATATATATATATATATATATATATATATATATATATATATATATATGACAGAGAGAGAGAGAAGGAGAGAGAGGGGACAGACAGACAGAAGGACGGATGGATGGACGAACACGGTACATTTGTCAAGACCACTAAGTCAAAGGGGACATGGATCACGCGAAGGAAATCTGCATAGAATACAAATTGGTTGAAACGCAATTTTGAAGTTAATCCCTTGCTGCATAAATCCTTGTTTCTCGTGAAATAAATTAGATAAAATTTCGCTTATGCGAAAAATACCCAAATAAATCTCCATTTTCCGAAAAAAATGTAAACGAGGCCATGGTTGCGATTTTATCAGCGGGACTTTCCTCGGATTATATACGATATAAATATCACAACCTTCAGAAAAGTGGATAGTTTACTGCAATAAATGGAGTCTATTTCTCTCAGCTCGAGTTAAGCTGGATTGAATAAACAATAGCTTCAATATCAGAGACGGATCCCGTGGTGCGCTTTTTGTTATGTGGATTCATGCTTTGCGTAGGCTTCAAGGGCTCGGCGCGATACCCGCCGCGGTTTCTCAGTGACTATGGTGTTGGGCTGCTGAGCACGAGGTCACGGGATCGAATACCGGCCACGGCGGGCGCATTTCGATGGGGGCGAAATGCGGAAACACCCGTGTACTTACATTTAGGTGCACGTTAAAGAACCCCAGGTGGTCAAAATTTCCGGAGTCCTCCACTACGGCATGCCTCATAATCAGAAAGTGGTTTTGGCACGTTAAACCCCATAATTAAATTTTTTTAAGGGCTCTGCGCAACCAGAAAGAGTTACTGCGTCCTCTTCATCCGGGGAGTTATTTGTTGCCCCTCTTGTCTTTAGCTCTTGAAACACGGCTGTCACCACGCTATGTATATCGTAAAAACATCTAAAATTTTCATCTTTCGACATATTAATCACTATAATGCTAAAACACTATAGCATGTAAAGACATCATGTTCTGCCAACAAATTTATTTTCCCGCAACGGAACTAATCTCTGCTGTACTCCTCAAAACGCATCAACGGACGTTGTATCATATGTGATACGGCAAATAATGCTTGCGTCACACGACAACCAAAATATCTTTGTTGTTCAAAACTTCCCAGTAGTTTAATGGCTTAGCAGTGAGTTATCTTCAGTAGGTCTTGCAAACGCCCCGGTATTTTTTCTACGCTGTTTTCAAGTGTAAGAGCTTTCAAAGTAACTTGTTTATTTACGAACTTGTTGCACATTGGCAAGGAAAGTGCAGCCGGGGACGACGCAGGATTAGATGGTGTGATGAAATAAAAAAAAAACGATTACAGGCTTATAGGACAGTGTCGGCTTGCACAGTATAGGGATAATCGGCGATCGATGGGAGCTATTCCTGCCGAGAAGAAGAAGAAGAAGAAGAAGAAGAAGAAGAAGATCATGATGTTGTTGTTGTTGATGATGATGATGATGATGATGATGATGATGATGATGATGATGAAAGGAGTTAACACTTTGAGAATGTCTTCTCCTGAAGCGACAATCTTGGTTCGCTTATTAGTGTTCGCCAGCCGAAGATAAAGCTTTGGAAGAAAGTGGCGTTAGTACAACGTTTATTCGCAAAAAAAAATTATAAAAAATAAAGCGCATTAGCATGCGGCTTGCTCGAGAATAATGTACACAAGCACCGAGCACTCTGGTACGTAAGATGTCCAAGCAACGATGCTCTGCAACAATGCTAACAAACAGACGCGCTTGCTAGAAATTTCGAACATCAGAGAGAACAAACTAAAACGCACAGCGAATCAGGACAGCTTGTAACTTCGGCGCAACAGCTCGTGATGATACGACGGGCACGCGGTCAGTATCGTCCATTGGCTACACTTTTTTGCACGCCGCAAAAGTGACCTTGACCTTAACGAAATATCTCCCCTACTGCCGTCATCGACGTTTCCGGCCGCTCAAATTGCAGATAATAGCCGTCGCACTTTTCTTCTCGCCTCGAAGTTTTCTTTTTTGTCCTCTTCCGGCAAAAGGAAGATAAGAAAGAAAAGCTCACGCGATTGCCAGGTTTCTCTTAGACCGCAAGTATTCGCACGCCCCAATTACGTATCCTGAAATTCACATTCAAAATTATAGTCAAAACGCCGGACTAGGGGCACCGCGATAAAAGAAGTAAATATAATAAAAGAAAGCTTGATTCATTACGCGTAATTATCGACGCCGTTAACACGCGGACCGCGACGCGATTCTCGATTAAAGCTGCGAAGCCCACGGTGCGCGCAGCGTCTTCACACACGTAACGCATAAACTGCTATCGCGCCAGGAAGGAATTGTCGTCTGCCCTTCACCAAGTGCGAAACTAGGGCTAGTGTCTAAGGTAATCATTACGCCTCTGCATCAACGCGCCGTCATTGCTATATTTCCGCACAGTAAGAGCGGCAGCTGCTTTATGCGCAATAAACGCTTAGCCTGTCCATTTCCCGCTCGCAAAACTCCTCGCTGCGGTCATTAAAGGAGCCGTTATATCGCTTCTCGCGCGCTAATCGCAAGTAGTCCGTCGGCGCCAGGACACGCTTGATTAGGGCGGACACCCTCCGTCGCTTGATAATTTGATCGGCGTGAAACGAAGGGACCGCGAAGATACGCCGCCTGGTGACGAAAGAAGAGGGGCATGCTTCCAGAATTTGAAAGCAAGAAAGTGCTTGGCCGAAGGGGCCCAGACAAATTATGGGCGGCGGAGGTATTCGCCGCATTCCTGGAGAGCCATGAATACTTAGAAGCAGCGCAAGAAAACAGAGAGAAAGAAAAAAAAAAAAGGTAGCATTTTCTGCAGCATCGAACAAAGACGTGTGAAGTAGCAGAAAGAGAAGTTATGGTGTATACTTCAAGCAGTGTTTAAAACGGCAGAGTTTAAACCCTTTTAGAAATTAGTGTCCGCACAACCGAATATTTACGGCGATATTAAGTTCGGCGCCACTCGAGTCATTATCGTTCGGGACGACAATTGCAAAAGCATGAGTGCAACGTTAATGTCAGCGGCGTGAGAAATTCCGCGCGCCGGCAGAATATTAGTGTTCTTAAAGGTCAGTGACTCACTGAGACGAGCTACAAGAGTCCTAGCAAATCCCCAAGAAACAGCCATGGGTATCGCTTTCTAGTTTGTCGCTATTAGTGCTGTGGCTGGTTTTAGTTTTCTTTCTTCAGTTATCTGTCATTGGTTTATTTCCTATTTTCTTTCCTATTTCTTTGTTACCTATCTTCTCCTCTTCTCCTTTTTTTCATTCCCTCCTCGCGAAATACTAGGCAGACCCCTTTCGGTGGCAGTTGTCTGCTTGCTTACTCCCTCTTTCCTTTGTGCTTGTATGTTGCCGAAGCCTTCTGTGGGCTTGTATGGCAGAAACCTGGCAGTCAGGGCAATGCATTATGTACCTTATTACAGACAAACTAAATCTCAAACTAAAAAAAAAAAAGAAAGAAAGAACGTATCACGGGTTTTTCAGGTAAACATGCCCAGTAAACAACACTTAATGTTAAAATGAAAACACGTAGCACTCAACAACCATTAAAATTGAGTAAACAAGGCACAATATGTAAACAAAGTTACAACCTATCGAGAACGAAAAAAGAAAAAAAAATCGTGAACACAGTGGAAACAGTCCGACATTCATTTTGGTAAAGATCACAGTACAACAAAAGAGACTTTATACATGTGAAAACTATGCTATCATTGCCTTGAGGGCCTTTTTTAATCCCGACAAAGTTGTCTGATCCAGTACAGCACTGGGAAGGTTATTAAACAGGTGGGGGATGTAGTACCTTCTTTGTCCTTTTCCATAACGAGTTCTTGTCCGAGGAACTACATATCTGGGATGACTACGCAAAGCAACACTTTTATGGACAGGTTCTCGGAAAGCATTGCCTCAGAAATAACGCATCACAATTGTTGAACGAAACAGAGACTCGAAATCGGCCATTTCTAAATCTCGAAATAAGTTATCTGTAATAATAATAATAATAATAATAATAATAATAATAATAATAATAATAATAATAATAATAATAATAATAATAATAATAATAATAATAATAATAATAATAATAATAATTCAGTTTATTGAGTTCGAATGTTACATACCTACCCGGCGTTTGATTTCACGTCATCTCACTAACCACAAAACACAAAGACGAAAGACTGGTGACGACGTCGCCTTGAAGGTGCCGTGCCAGCTCGCCATGACGTGATCTATTTCCATGGTGCCTTCTCCGGTCGACTTATTTTTTTTTTATTGGCAAAGATGGGACTACGTAGTATCCTAAAAAGCGCCAAAGACCGCATTCGATGAATTTCAAGAGCTTTTACTGAGCCACAAAGGCCCGACTATGAAAATATATTGTGCAATCCGTGACGTCACAATGGCGTACCGGTGCTGCTATTCTGGCGTGAAATTCGACAAATTAAACTTACTTTCTCTAATTGTGGTATAATAATAAACTTCTAACCCCACAATTTAGAAAAATATAGTTCTTGAAAAATACTTTATCAATATAAAATCATTTATTTATACTGAGTATCCTTTAAGAGAACTAGGTTATTGCTCAGTGTCAATTTCTGTTTTCCTATTAAAGTGCATGTGAAACGCAGATATACTCTCGTTAACAAACCACTTAACCAGTTTGCATTAAATTGGTTTCATTTAGGAGATATAGCTATATTGTATCGAGTGTAGAAACAATGTTTTCTGTTAAAAAAAGTATTTTTCTCTTTTTTCTACAGGAACTACCAAATGTTTTTAAGTATGAAAAAAAATTGCGGCCGAGAGATTATCAATCATAACTCTGCACCAAGAGCAGACACCGCAGTTTCGGGAACAGCAATTGTCAACGCGTGTAAAGCAGACAAATTTCAATATACAGTTTTACAGCTTACATAAAATATTTACAGTACACACAAGCGCGTGGGATCAATGGTATAGTGAAGGATATTAATGGATTTTTCCGAGGGTTCTATATTTTTTTTTTTTCGATGGTCCGCCTCATCATGACCAGTATCCGCTCCGGGCATGGGTTCATTGTACCCATTTTTATTCACTCGCATCGTATATCGTGGACTCTGGCCTGTAGTCTTTGATGTAAGAGATGGGGCCAACGCACGGCTGGAGGCCAATATTTGAATTTTAAATGAAGACGTTTACGCCGCCCTGTCTCACACCTGTTAAAGTATGGTAGGCTCGGCCGCAGCGCTACTAATGATGTGGCAAAGCAACATTACGGGTACGCTAACGAGCGAACAGCTCTTGCCAAAAATAATACAAGAAAACATACGTCGGCTTTTCCTGTAACATAGCAACCGTATGTGAAAGTTTGCAGCGAGCCAACTTATTACCGGTGCTGTGGAAAGCGCGCGGACCTGCTCGCAAGTCACCGCGCGAGGACTAGATGGGCAGCAACGGCGCCCTCCATAGGCCGAGAGCTCAAGCCGAAAACTGGTTTTTCGATCGACCGCGCGGCACAGATTTCGCCGCTGGTCGAGAGGTGGCGACATGTTCCAAGCGAATAAATATGTCGCAATCTTTTCGTGCGACAGAGCCGCACGTAGACTGGGCGTAGCATATCTCACAACGTAAACTTATATGCGCTTGTAAGTACTAGCTTTTCTTTTTAATTATGTTTCCCCATTGGGAAAAAAATTGGTTTCTCAGATTGTTTCCTACGCAGCTTAATACGTGAGCGATGCGGTAATCTAGCGTACTGGCAGTTATTTTTTAATTCTGCGATGTTCGAAATGTGCAAATACATTGTAATGCTGCGAAATGTGTTAAACCCCCGAAAAATACAGCCCCTTCCTATGGCACATCCTTTTCTGCAAGCCCTCACCGCTACATCCATTTAGGTCGGCGACTTTTGATAGTTTCATTAAATGATTGAAAAAATTATAGCTCGCCCCGAAGATACGAGCGAATTAACACGTCAATAAAAGTTTATTCGATGGGCACTGAAGAGAAAAATAATTTAAACTGTATTTGTAAATCACCCTCGTACAGTGCCAAGAAAGCCCATCTTCATTTCAGAAGTGGCTGGGTGAGCCAGAAAAAAGAAAGAAAAAGGAACGTATGAACGAAGACGGTGGCGACACTGATTTGAAATTCCCGAAACAGCTAGCAATTACGTCATGAATTTCGAAGGCACCCGGTCGGTTCCAGTTCATGTTTCCGCAGCAAAGATGAATTCCATTGTAATCTAGGAGAGTAAAGGAGTGCACTCTGCCAGTTTGAACAACATCTGTTCGTCCACAACGACCCGAATACGATGAATACGTTGATGGCCGTGACGTCGCGCTAGCGTTCTGGCGGTGGGGTTACGGCGGGAAATTCAAAATATTGAAATTTGGCCTTCATTTTTTTTTTTGTTTTCTAGCAATCAGCCCGTTGCCGATAAATGTGGACTGGTTCACTATTTCTCATATTTCTGCTGTATCGGCGAGTCTCATGTTCAGCTCAGGTGACACCGCCACTACTCCGGCGAAGCGTTGGTCCGGGGTTCGATCCTCGGACCTAGTTCAATGTTTCTTAAGCTACGAAGCTTTCTTCGTTAGAAACCCGCACGTGTTTCCTTTACATCTTTGCGGTACAGTTGAGTGAACGAGTATTTGCTCCTTTGATCATTTTTATTGCTGTTATTCGGCTGTTAAGATGCATATTACCCTGCTCATGTTAGCGTGTCTTTGACATAGCGCTCACTTTCTTTATAAGTCCTAAATATAAATTGCCGCTGTCATTTTGAATAAATCACGGTATTCTTAGCGAGTTCTCTATAGTTTGTATGATTGATAGCTTTCTTGGTTGAACGCCCCGTTTCCTGACAATGCACACTTGCTTGGTAGTATTTTTGCCGCTTGAAAGACCGTTGGTACCCGATCACAGCGGTGCCCCGGGAGCGAAGTTTTTCCTTATGATGGAGCTGATAAGTACGAGGGCGCCTGATGACAATGATGATGACGGCGTAACGGAAAGGACGAACAAACACCGCAAACGCAATTTCGGGCTTTTCTTGTTGCTGTAGGAATAAAAATTATATTCTGCGGGCGGGGTTCGGGCTACCGATGGTAGAGTGACACAATAGTGAGAGCATATATTATCCAGCTGTATAGTCGGTCGTGTATCGAGGCAAGGAGAGGCACCACCTTATTCACGCTTCGCGAAATACTCTTGAGCCTTGCATGAGCGGATGTATTGCTCGGATAGATTCCTTGTGTGACCCGAAGGAGTTGTCAGAGGCAAATTCGTCAAATGAGCAGTCTGTATATGCTGTAATGCCTTATCGACGCTTTCTACGCATAGATATGTGTTGTAAGGTGCTTATGTAAACGCGTTTATTAGAGAAAAGCAACGTCAATAGTCTATGGAAACGCACATCTTGGTCGGTCGCAAAAACGAGGTCTCGTAGTTTTTTTTTTTTTTTTTCGCCGCGTTAACTCGTTAGTGTTCTGCCTACACGTAGTTTACTGTGCGCGGACTTCTTCGGCAGCATACAACTTACTTTTTTTTTTTGCCTGGCTTTGTCGGTTGTATGTTACGTTAGAGCGTTTACGTATGTTTCTTTCTCTTTAGGAGGCTGGAAATACAAATGCTGTTGTCTTTTATATTCCGCGATTTTATTTCGCGGGAAATATATTATGCCGGCTTTTCGTGTTTCCCACGGCAGATTACGAGTGCTCCCCGCATACCAGTATATCTGCTTTCCTATCAAGATCTATTTTACACAGTGTGCTGATTATGTAAAATGAGCAACCACTGTCTTTTTCAGCGGCATGATTATGCTTGTTTTAAGCTTTTAAATGACTGCTAGTTGCCAGTAATAATAATTCACTACATTTGTGAAGAACGCACGAAAACCTCCTTTGAGTTCGTTTTGGTATATATATATATATATATATATATATATATATGTGTGAAAGATAAGAAAGGAAACCGAGGGACCCGATTTTTATTATTCATGAGAAGCCAACAAACAATGACACCAAGGAAAGCATAGGGGAAATAATCTGCACTTTTTAATTGAATTAAGGAAATGATAAATAAACGGAAATGAAAGAGGATAAAGAAGAAACTGGCCGCGGATGGGATAGGGTATATATGTGCGCGTGTGTGCGCGGCACACATATTTACTTTGACGAGTAGCCCTCATGGTTGTATCACACACGCCAAGCGCAATACGTGTTAAGACAGATCATTAACCACTTCCGTAGTAAGCTCTTCAAGAGCTCCTAACATTATTTCACGCCGTAAGCTGCGTAACAGCCTGACTTTCGCTCTGCTGTTCACGTAAGACTAGTGAAAAGATGAGGACGGCTGCTATGACGAGCGCCACCGAGAGGCCTATCTTCACGGTGGGCGCATTCGGAAGTCAGGCTGTGTACACTCGCAGCAGATGACGGGCCGGTGTGTGCATGTATGTCTCCGGCTCGCATCGCGTAGAAGCGCCAACGGCAAAAAAGGCGTCTGGACTCCGCCCGATAACCAGTACCGCCGCTGCCAGCGGCCGACGCGGAAGAAAGTGTTTATCCAGGGGTTCGACAGGACCGCCAGAGTGGGGGAGGGTCGAATGCGTGGTGAGGGCTACGCGGAGACACGCGGTAGACACGGTGGCCACGCAGACGACGTGAGAAACGAGGGTGGCCGGAAGAAAGAGCGCGAAATATGAAAGAGAAGCATGGGTGAGAGGGGGAAAAAGGTCAGAAAGGCAGCCGTGGAAGGCTGCGTAGCGAGAGCGACGCGTAAGCGCGGAGGAACTCGGCGAAAGATAAATATCGGCAACTGGGAACGCAAAATCGGCCCGTGGGCTTTTGACGTCCGCAGCCGCTCGGAAGGGACACGACGGGTTGGTTGTCCGGGCTGCGAGAACCCTCGAAATGCAGTGACACTACATCGCCAAATGAAAAGAACGAAGTAATACAATAGTTTTTTTTTTTCCTTTAGTGAAGAAAAGGAAGAAAGCTGTAGCAACTAGAGAGAAAGTGATGGAGGAAAGAGAGGAAAACGAACAAGACGCGCTGCCGTGTCTGCGGGATGGCTGTTTGCCTTCCACTTTCTTATTGACACCAGTGCAAGCCTCTCCCTCTCATTTTTTTGTCATTTTAATTTACAACATGACTTGTGGTTGCTTCCTCAGTACACAGAGACAAACAACGAGAAGGGAACGATGCAGTGAGGTATGAGAAAAAAAAAGAAATATGCCGTTCTCTACGCGACAAAAGGGTAAAGAAATAGACGTCTAAGCTATAAGGAATGGAATTCGACTTCACAGCCCCAATACAAACAGAAAAGAGAGTGGGACAGCAACGTTGTTTCGAGCCTCCCGTGCGCTGTGAAGATTTATGTTTCAAGCACCCATTAGAGGGCCCGGGCGCTTACAGTATCTCTGCATCAATGCTGACCAGGAAACCCAAGTAGTGCAGCACATATTACCGCGATAAATTTGAACGCGTGGTTATTCTCTTATTACCAGCGTTAATGCCGACATGTGTTGCCCCCGCACGTACGTGTCAGATTTTCTCGCGTGCTCATCCTTCAAAGGGTGGGCGAGGCGACGCAAAAGGCGCTTGTTCGTGCTTGCTTACGTGTATATGGAAGTATACATACCTGTGTATTCTCGCCCCATTATGCGTGGGTGTGGTTGGTTGGTTGTTTCTTTGTTAACATACACGCGCACGCGTGCGTGCGTGCGTGCGTGCTTGCGTGCGTGCGTGTGCGTGTGTGTGTGAGAAAGAGAGTGTGAGGTGTGCGTAAGCGAGAGATTGAAATAAGAACAATTCGAGCAAAGGAAGGAGGAAGTCAATTAGTAGGAATTATTGGCAACTCAACAGTTCTATACCTGCCGGAACGGTGACGCGTGAGAGCACGGCAACGTATGGTCATAATCCAGCGGCACTTAAAGTCGGACGAAATTATATGTTAGCCTATATTAGGTATAGCGTAGGCAGGGAATATAATTGAACGCGCAGTGTAGGGTCCAGGGGTAGTTATTAATTGTACTGAAAAGGCTAAATAAAAGCATAAAGGAGGAACTCGCATTTGCGTTTGGGCTACTCGTATAGAGGTAACTACCAATGCTTTAAACGAAAAAAAAAAGAAGAAAAAAAAACCCTCCAGACTATGGGTAGTACCCATAGCCGGTTCACTTAAAACTTTATCGTGCGCTGTTCGACTAGCTGTAGCTTTCGCAAGGCTCTGCGAGACCCAATGTCACGTCCCTCCAAGCTAAGTGCTACAGAGAGTATTCACGTGACGTAACATGCGCCATTCTGTTGTCCTATTCACAGCTTCCACTGTGTTGCTGGAGACGAGCGGATCGATACAAAGCGCAGTTTTTCACAGCGCTGCTTGTACAGAAATGTAGCGGCTTCGATGGCTTGAGTGCATAGTTCACCATTCTGGACACTGTCAAATTCCGCCATATTGTCAAATTCACCGTATTGTCAGCTCTGATTGGTCCACAAGGCTCCAACGGCGTCTCTGATTGGCTCAAAGTGTCCTCATTGTAGAATATGACAATGCCGCGAAAATAGACAATGTCCAGAAGAACACCCCGAGACACTCTCCTTTCCAATGCTGCCCTGAAGAACTGAAGGTGCTATTGGGGCCCTACAAAGCCCGTCCTTGCTCTGGATGCTGTTACGTTCGCATTTATGAAACTTTTGAAGAATACCTATAAAATCATGAGTCATCCCACTCTGTGAAGGTGGATGACCAGCGAAGCGGTGTAGCACACGACAAGGAGGTGACACAGCATTTTGAACAAAGGAACGAACACATTCACTGTCCTGATCGGCGGTCATCGTGACGAAAGGTGCGCGCACACATTTATTTTTATACATCCGCGCGTTAATTCGTGTCACAAACTCGTTATATACATTCGCGTTTTCATTTCGCGATGTATTGAGGCAACGAATTTGAGACCGAAATCACCGTGCCGACTGGCAGTGGACCAGTGCCGTTAGCGCCATCGCAGAGGGAGGGGCAGCACGGGAACGCTAGTGTAATGAGCGGCATCGGAGCCAGCTGTGGTAGAAGAGGACAGCGAACGTGCAGGCAGTGGCACGAGCAATTGCTGCTGGTGATAATTTTTTGCTTTCACAGATTTGTTGAGGGCCGCGAAATATGCACAGATCCCTAGCCTTAAACAGCTTCGCTGTAGAAGGTTCCTTCCCGACCTGCACACAATAGGTATGAACTGCAAAATATCTGCCACAAGCAAGATGTGCGTCGAAGGCTGCTACCCGAAAAGTAAAAAAATCGATCAACAAAAACAACAGTGATTGCTTAAAGATAACCGTAAAGTTGCCTCTCTATGTCCTCCTTACCAGCTTTATTTTTCGCCTTCAATGTTCCCTCTCACCTCTCTTCCTTTATTTTCATCCCTTAAGTGCCTTTTCCTTGCATAGACCAGCAAACCGGACATGCGCGTGGTTGACCGCCCTGCCTTTCGTTCCGTTTCCTTTCCTTTTCTTTTCTCTCTCCATCGGCTCCTTGCGTCAGACGAAGTAAGTTAAGGCAATTTCGTCCTCCTTATGCCAGTTTTGCAGCACTATCTTCTAGTTATTATAATAATGAAACTGTTTATTAGTTTTCCATCATTTTGCGCAACGACTAGCGTAACTGAGCAGGAAGCGCATTCGAGACGTCCACTTCTTTAGTGTATCCTAGTCCTAACGCATGTAAGATTTCTAGAGCGAAAAATAGGAGAGCGCTGCGGCTACCAGAACGTGGCATTATGAATTGCGATAAGCGCTTCTCGGTGGCTTATCTTATTGAAAGTGATGTATAGCCAAAACAAAAACAAAACAAAAACCGAGGAAGACACGGAAAGACACATCCAAAGCGCATATACAGGGTGTCCCAGCTTATAACTTTAGCAAGAGTTTAAAATATGCCGATGTGCTCTAGGACGACGCGAACAAATGCATATTGCTGACTATCGTATGGAGTAAGTCATGCTATTTTCTGTATCGTGCTTTGTATCCTGCTTAAAGCTAACATGAACCTCCGTGAGGGAAGCACTTCCGTGGCGTAAATCGCACAGCCAACGCCTACATCACTGCGGGAATGTCACGTTTTTTTTTTGTTTTTTTGTTTTTTGCTGTTGTTTTGTTTTGTTTTTATTTGCTGGCATCAGCAGTAAGCGGAAAAACACTAATGCCTAATAGATAGAACTTTCTAATTGGAATTGTTTGCCAAACTTCGTTACATGCGAAGTTGGTTAAATAATCTTGACTAATTATGCAATTAAGCAGAATACCAAAAATAATGTGACTTAATCCATACAATAGTCAGCAACATTCATTTGGTCGCATCGTCTTAGAGTGCATGTGCATATTTTTGAACTCTGGCTAAAATTAGCTCGGACACCCTGCATACACATTATGCGTGTGTGTGTTCGATAGGTCATGTTGTTGTGGCCTTTTTGTACTGTACCCGACATTTCAGAATAGCAACAAAATACTCTTCAATATAATGTGATCTCAGGCATCACTGCAACCAACTCTGCCGAATTGTTTTTGAGTGGCCTGGCTGAACTTTCATTGGTGCACTGCTACGCAGATAGGAACTTGTGAGACGCATCGATAAGTTGTTCTTTATGAAAGGATGACCAAGTAGAAAAATATGTTGTTGAAGAGCGGGCTATCCCAACCATAAAAATTTAACTCAGCTAATAAGGAATCTATGGAAAAATAAACCAAACGAAAGAAAAAGAAAACAAAACTGCTAGAAAAACATTGTGTACAAATAATGTAGTAACAAGTATATTAATAAGTAAAGTACTAAGCATAAACATTGTGGGGCACGAGATCTGAAAAAAAGCCGAATATCTCCGAAGGCTCCCAACGCATTCTGGCATTTGCATTTCGATTCTCGACTAGAATACGCTAACAACATTGTTGTATACTGTTTTACTGGCTACTGCTACAGGCTGCTCGGGAATTGAACGTTTTCGGAGATCCCGTGGTCCGTAAACTTTTGTCGCCGGGTGCACCACTTAATTTTGGAGTAGCTTGCTACCCTATACATAGAGCCCGCTGTATCAGTTACATGAGAGTGTCCAGTCACAGCGAGCGTTACCGAAAAAGTCTCGATCGGTACAGCATCCGTCGTAATACACTTGTGTGTCAGTTACGCAAAAATCGCTACAAGTCACCTTTATGAAGTACTAGTGCCTTTTCTCTCGTATTATCCGTGCATCAAAGTGTGTTGTGCAACATTCACATAACCGCAATTCAACGCACTGTATGCCCGCGGTTACGTTTCCTTTGCGCCAAGGACGCAGGAATGAAATGCGCAAATTTACAGTATTCGATTATGCCCGCTTCACAATGGCCCGCTTCACAAAATCTTGGCTTCACAGATCCAAGGAAGTGCGTTGGATCTGCAATAATTATTTAACTACCGAATAAGATCGCATCTTCGATGCTGCTTGTACGCACACTCAAACGCACGCAGTCTCATTTATCGCTGGCGCGACGAATCGAGACGAGTAAATATAGCGTCGCGACCACGAAATGAACGATAAGAGTGCTCATCACATTCGCTTAAACCCGCGAGGAGGTGCAGCTATTCGAACCGCAACCAATGTCCCCCACGAGCGCTCCGTCTTTATCAATCTGCGCGCACCGCCACCGGCGTTCTGCACGCCGTGAAAGGTCGTCCCTCATGCGTCACCTAGGCACTCGATCTGGGAAAATCTCGCCGCGTCGTCACCGACCCTGATTGCCCCACTGTGCGGGTTCCGTTAATTAAGTGCAGCGGGTCCTTATCTGAAGCGGCCGCTCCATCACGGTGTCGAGAGTCCTGATGCGTCTTCGTTTCGCAATATAATGTTTACGACCGTCAAGAGACGGGACTGATTGATAGTCTTCGTATACGCCAGAATAGCCCCGGCCGGCATATCGCTTGCCCCTAATACGGGCCTTTCACTCACCCTCACTTAAATGCTCGCTATCTACCGTTTCCTTCTTTCCCGTTATCGCAGGACGTTACAGCTAATAACGACGCTCGGTGCATATCAGTGAGCGACAGGTAAAGCCGAGTAACCCACGCTTTTTGGATAAACGCGCCAAGTGTTTATTGCCTTTCTTTTTTTCTTCCATCGGTTCACGAACTATGACGAAATGGTAATTTATGCGTTATAAAAATACAGGGAAGCATATCTACAGTTTTGTTTATAGAAATTGAAGGAGATCGGTCTGAGCTCGTGCCGTATAACCTGCTACTCTGTGCTAGAGAAGTGGAAGGAAAGATAGGTAAATGATGACGACGATGACATTAAATGTGGTGTTAATTCTAGTCGTCAGCGCAGCATCATATTTGAGTCACAGCCTTGGATTACGGCCCTGCGTTGCGCGGAAATTTCATCACGGCCAGTACTGCTGGTAATGTAGCACATTTCGTGTGAGGCCGAGCATTGAAAGTTAAATCCTCCCAGAATGATGTGCGTCAGTATTCTGATGTTTAGTCTTACAAGAATGGCTCATCGTTACGGGCTCATATGTCAAGTCGATTATGGCGAAAACGTAAGGCGTGTTTTTAAAAGAGCCGGAACGACACTTCATTGAAGAGTAAATCTGGCCGCAATGGTTTTGTCTCATGTAAATGCAACAGTTATGGAAGTGGGCCGTCTTTTCAGCATAAAGATGCTAAATTTCTTAGTATTACAATACCAGTTACACCTGCATCAGGGAATGTATTGATGGTATTACTTTTTATGTTCTAGGCCTCTATTTAATTGTTTTTAGCTGAGTTTATGAAGACGTTCGTGCTTGCATGGATGCCGTCAATTACCGGCCTGCTCACCTTCTGATGTGAAGAAAACAAGATTTTGCGATAACTACATCATGGTTAGAAAACAGAAATGCGCATAAACAATAACCAATAGTCACGAACCTGAGCTCCTGCTCGACCTACGGCAGCAAGTAGTCCTTTAGAGCATGGGGCCAATTCCGATTTCTCAAAACACGGACTGAATCAGTCAGCTGTTCCCACGTGCGACAGCTTCGCATTTGCCCGAACGCTAAAGGGAAAAGAAGAAAAAAAAACCGGAAAATTAACACTCACTGGCGTATGTTCTCATTTGTCGTTTTAAGTAAGGTGTTATTATATCGCTTTTGCTTAAGTGTGCTGAAATTTATTTTCGGGAGCACTCTTGTGCGCGTTTTGCATCCTTAGCTTTCACTTATGTGCCACAGAAAGTTTGTCCGAGTATACTTGCAGTCACTGAGTCTATTATCACATTAACCCGCCGTGGTTGCTCAGTGGCTATGGTGTTAGGCTGCTGAGCACAAGGTCGCGGGATCGAATCCCGGCCACGGCGGCCGCATTTCGATGGGGGCGAAATGCGAAAACACCCGTGTACTTAGATTTAGGTGCACGTTAAAGAACCCCAGGTGGTCGAAATTTCCGGAGTCCTCTACTACGGCGTGCCTCATAATCAGAAAGTGGTTTTGGCACGTAAAACCCCATAATTTAATTTTTTTTTTTATTATCACAATTAACGCACTATTATGACATAATCACCCTTCGTACTATGCCCAACTCCCAAAATAGCTATAATAAGAATTTAAAGAACACACTTTCAGATTTCAACGCAAACTTTTTAAAACTGGAACGACGACCCTTATTTTGTGCTTTAATAATGAACCATGCATTCAAAGCCAGAATAAGGAAAATACTGCTTTGAGATATAATTGCTTAGTACACAGAGAGGAAGACTGGAAGACTGTCGCATGTATTTACTTCTTCCGTTTTATTGCTTGTTTGTCTTTTCGAAAGGTATATGCCTTTTGGATCCACGAGTTAATTTCTGGCTTACAAGGCACCGAAATATACGCGCAGAAAGAAAAAAAAGAAGGGGGGGGGAGGTTAATTTGAGAAAGCGCAGTGTTGATGCACCGCTAACTTCACACAAACACAGCGAAGTCGGGCATCCGCCACAACTTCAACACTGGCAATTACGAGAGAGCTGCACTCAGGCTCGGGAGCGCGTCGTTTTGCTGGACCGCCGAAGACGCCCATTGACTGGGCATGATTTATGGAGCCGCCACGGAGATGGAGAAAAGAAGCCTTTTCTCTTTGGTCGGGGCACAAAAGCGCATTAATCTCCTTCATTCATGCATGGCGAGCATCGGCGGGATTCCGGGGGGACGCAACGCAAGCAGAGAGGCCCCTAATACTTATTGGGGCCAGATGTCGTGGGTGGAGGATCGCGCAACGCGAGGGCGCGCCTAATCGCAAGGAAAATAAAGATTAAAACAAAAAGGACAATTGAGCTTCATCAGTTATATTTTGCGCCCAGAAACGTCGACTCCCGCGGTCAGCAAAACCATCTGCATAATTCATGCAATGTTCCGAACCAGTCTGGGCACCGACCGATGTGCCAAGGTCTCTCGGAGAAACGCCGGAACGTGCAGACGGGGGCCATACGGACTTGAATTTTAAATTCAGTCATGGAAATGTTCCGCGTGACATACGCGAGCCGCTTGCTTCTCATTGCGATAACGAAAGTGTAAAAAAAAAATGAAAAAAAGAAAATTTGGCTCCGCTGCTCCGCAGTCGAAATAAAATCAATTGCTGTCATTGCGGTTCACACATTTGCTTGCTATCACACCTAGGCGTCAGCGGTTATAAAATGACACCCCCTTCTCTCCAATACGGCATCGCAATAAACACACATTGGCTGGTGTTTGCTGTGTGTGGAAACAGAGTCGCTAAAACATCTCCATTTGCCGACAGCAAAATTCTGTTACATTAGCTTTATTACTTGAAGTGGCGAATGTTATTTGACGTGACACATCGTGGAGTAGCGTTAGTGATTTCGAAATACTTCAGGAGTTACCATTGTAATTATTCCTTTCTCAGAGCCCATGTTCAAACTGTGCAACTGAAGATAAGCACTGGTGAAGCCATATGCATTTTGTAGAAATAACTTGCTCAGCCAAGCTTTTAAAAATTGCGTCTTAAGATCGCGTCCTAAAGTCCGTTGGTGTTCCCGTCAGCACTAAACCAGGACTGTGTCTTCTCCACAGTGACATAGTTGGGTTATCAGTCACAGGATATTCTTTTTACTTATTATTCTTACACTTATTGAATCGCTTGTTCTATAGTACAGTGCAGTTCTCTGTGTAAAGCTCGGTCCACACGGTGCGATATTATTACACTGCGTTTTTCGCTGCTACGATTTCCGCAAATGCCAACTTCGCACTTGCGAGCACCTATAGGAAAACTGTATTATCCTTGGCGTCAGTTCGCTTCGGTAAGAACAAAGTAAAGCAAATTGGAAACTGTTTTTGTCACAATTATTTGTGTTTGAGTGCGTTACCTTATCACAACAAAACATTAAGTACGAAGGCAGCAGCGAAGTAGCGACGTGTCTTCAATCCTCGTTGTGATTGGCTCCCCGTCCTTGACGCATGTGCGCTTTCCCAGGAAAGTAGTTCAGCACTCCGAACTTCGAAAAATCACACGCACGAAGGGTCCGATGGCCATTTTGCCACAAGTGGGAATTCGCAAGTGCAAAAACGCAGCCAAATTCGCACCATGTGCAACGGGGTTTAGCCTCCGAGGAGCTCGGCGGCTATGGCGTTGAGCTACCGCAGCACGAGGTGGCGGGTTCGATCCCAACCGCGGCGGACAAATTTCGAAGGGCACGGAATGGAAGAACGCTCGGGTACCGGTGCTTTGGGTACCACTTCAATGAACACCAGGTGGTCAAAATTAATACAGAACCTTCCACTACGGAGTCCCTCGTAATCAACGATGTAGTTGCGGGTCGTTAAACCCCAGAATTTAACTTAATTTTGAAGTTCGCAATGGTATACTTCGCTCTGCCTAGGTGTACATGTACCTGCTGCTAGCCTGTCTGAGTAGCTCTGCCTACATTTATCGTTATTTTCGTTATTTTCTGTTGATATTACTGGTCAGAACGGTTCAAGACGTCTGTCGACTCGAAAAGGTACCTTCCGTATCGGAGACCGACGGGTGCTGCGCCACCCGCCGCCTCACAAGGTGCTAGAAGGAACCAAGCTGGCACCGACGAGCACCCCGCCATGACCTCCCAAGGGCTGACACCGGGTCAGAAACGCCAGCTGGTTTGTACAAGCCAGCCTGACTGCAAGCGACAAGACACTGGTGAATCTGAAGACGAGTCAACTATCATCGAGGACGACAACGTGGCGAACCCTTCAGACCTGGACATGGACGAGGGTGGTTTCCGAATTGTGCGCCATCGTAAAGACAGGGCGGAGGGCATTCCAGTGTTAATCACTGCAGTATCCGAAAGAGATGATTTAAGGCAAGTAAACCCTACTGTCCTGTATTCTGAGCTTGAAAGGATTCTCGGTGGAGCACCAGTGAAGAGCCACTTCACAGCACAGGGAGCATTGCTCTTAGATGTAGAGACAGAAGGACAAGCCAACGTCCTTCTAGAGACCAAGAATATCGGCGGCATAGTCATATCTGCCCGTGTCCCACACAGTTATATGAAAAATACGTGCATTGTTAGAGGAGTCCCTAAATGGTACTCGGATGAAGAACTGCTCACCTACCTGAGACCTCAGGGAGTGTTCCATGCAAGAAGAATCATCCGCCGGGTCCAAACCTCGTCATCTGAATGGGAGTCAAGGCGCACTAACTCGGTGGTTCTCACATTTGCTCCAACTTCTGAACGCCCGGAGAAGATCAACCTTGGTTTCACCAGACACGAGCTTGTCGACTACGTGGAGACACCACCACGCTGTTTTAAGTGTCAGCGCTTCGGACATATCGCTAAGTACTGTCGTGGGGAACAGAGGTGCAAGCGCTGTGGGGGACCTCATGACTTTAAGACGTGTGCAAGTAAAGACAACTTTGTGTGTGCAAATTGCGGCGGTGACCATCCTGCTAGCTACGGTCGATGTCCTGCGCGGACAGCTGCTCAGCGAAGAAATAAGTTGTTTGTTCTGGGCCCAAAGAGTGCAAGCGCACCATCGAACACGAAGAAGACGTCCAGAGCGCCACAACTAACTGGTTTGGAAACAGAGTACGCATTTCATTTCCCGCGTCTCACACCGATAAACGAAGTTATTGAGCCAACGCAAACGGTCACAGCCACTGAGAAACCTGTTCGTAAAGAGTACGAAAAACGCACCTATGCGGCCGCAGTAAACCGACCTCAAGTACCACTTGGAAAAAGTCAGCAGGAAAACTGCCAGCATGTTATACGCGCTTTGTTCACGGCACTACGTTCCCACGTTGCGAAGATGCCTGCTAGTTCAACGAAGGATATGTTGGAAGCAGTACTGGCTCTTGAGTCAGTAATACTCTGCTCTACTTCCACATACCCTCAGTAGCATAATGGCAATTTCTCGCCAACTTGGTCCATTCCGTCGTCCAAAGGTGCCCTTAATTATGCAATGGAACTGCGCCGGTATTCTACAGCGTCTTTCTGAACTCAGCCTTTTCCTTCGAGACATACCTATACCAATTCTAGCCCTCTCGGAGGCCGGTCTCCCAAATGGAAGGACGATCCCAGGGTACATCAGACATGGAAATCCGAGTATACCGTCATTTGCAAATGGAAGTGCGATGATATACATCAGGCGAGAAATACCTCACGTCACCTTACCAGTGCAAGACCTTTGTTCTACCTCCTTGGAAGTAGCCGCTGTGCAAGTGTGCCTAGGAAAATGAAAACTCAGTGTGGTGTCGGTATATATAAGTCCGCGCAGGAAGGTCTCCATGGAGGCGTTTATAAAGGGCCTTTGCATTCGTTGCCCCTCTCCTAGAATAATCTGTGGCCACTTTAACACACATCATTCGCTTTGGGGAGATAAGATTGCAGATTCCCGAGGCAAAGAACTTATCGCAGCCGCGGATGCTGCTGACTTATGTATCGCGAACGATGGCAAACCGACTTTCTTCAGACCACTAGATTCATGGAGTGCCATAGACCTCGTGATCCATTCTACAGACCTTGTCGTATCGTCAACAACGGCCCCAGACAGGATGGGCAGTGACCACTTCCCGATCTTCACCAACGTCACCGTATTTCACACTGCTGGGCGACAATTCTGTGCTGTGACACGCTGGGACACATACAGAGAAGTGTTGGATGAATCCCCTGGTGAGCTGTTCGCAGATATGGTGCGGAGCAAAAGAGTGGCTACCTCAATGTTGAAACTGCCAAATCATTTCCCTACTCCTGATTTGAAACTAAAGAACCTCTGCGCAGCGCGTAGGAGAGTGGAGCGAAAACCAATGAGAAAAACGGGAAATCCATCTGCGAAAACTGAATACAACAGGATAAACGCTGTCATCCGTCGTCACACAAAAAGATTAAGACGAGTTCAATGGGCTGCTTTCTGAGAGAGCTTATCGGCGTTTACTCCCATGGCAAGGATATGGAGCGTAATGAATAGCCTATCCGGAAAGATTCGCCTATACAGGCCATTCGAAGCACTTGCTTTAAAGCAAGGAAAAGATTTGCAAACCCTTGCAGAAGATTTTGCAGACGTATACACATCTGGCAGATCAGCAAGAGTATCGAACCCTCTGTTGTCTGAAGCATTCCATACCATGGATACGCCGATCACCTTTCGTGAGTTGGATTTGGCGCTTAGCAAATTAAGAAGACGCAGTGCTGTGGGTCCCGATTCGATCAGCAATCAAATGCTGACAAATCTGCCATATGAACGAAAACGAGCCCTTCTGGACATATTTAATCACGTCTGGAGCACAGGAGAGATCCCAGAAGCGTGGAAGACAGCATGGGTGGTGCCAGTGCTCAAGTCCGGAAAGGATCCTGCGAACCTCACCTCATATCGGCCAGTATCGCTAACATCTTGCGTATCAAAGTTGATGGAAAGACTCATATGTACGAGGTTAACATGGTATCTTGAGCAAGGAAATAGACTGCCATCATGTATGACCGGATTTCTTCCACGGTTGAGTGCCCAGGACAGTGTCTTGGATCTACTAAGCCATATCGAGCACCATCGCGCCGACGGCCTTTCCACACTCGCCATCTTTATGGACGTTGCCAAGGCATACGACTGTGTGCTTCATCAATGGACTCCAAGCCGTGGGCGTCTCGGGAAATGCTCTTCGATTCGTCCATGAATTTCTCAGCGATCGATGTGTCCAAGTTAAAGGGACACTAAAGTGAAAAATGATTTCTTCTGCGTCAGTAAATTACCGTTCTACAACACCAAAAACACCACTCTTACAACGATAAGACGTTTGGTAAGCCAGAAAAAGCGCAAGAACGAAATACGGGTGGCGACGCCTACTTAAGTTCCCGCACCTGGGGGCTGTGACGTCTTGGATTTTGATGGCATCTTCTAGGGCCTACTAATTATATATAGCGATACAGATTGACTACATTGTGCTCTAAAGGAACCAAATATTAAACATACCAAGTTTCGGGAACCTTTATTCAGCCAACGCTGCCCAAATGCGAAAACATACTTTGGAATCCCTGACGTCACGCTGACGTACCGGCGCTGGGGTTTCAGCGCGAAATTCAAATACTGCTACTTGGACCTTGATTTTGTCATCTAATAATCAAACTATTTTTTTGAAATGACTGCCTGCAGGGTTCTCAAACAATTCTTCATTAGTGTAAACTGATTTATTGTTTCGCTTTAGTGTCCCTTTAAGCTCGGAAGTATAATGAGTGACAAGCGACGAATTTCCCTCGGCGTCCCACAAGGAAGTGTCCTATCTCCCTTGCTTTTTAACGTTGCCATGGCCAGCCTTCCAGATGCCCTGAAAACAGGTCGGACGGCAGTTAAAATGTCCATCTACGCAGATGACATCTGCATTTGGATCTCGGGGTACCAGCACAAACGTTTGGCCCGGATAGCCCAGGCCGCAATCTCCACTATCGATCGCCACTTATCGACGCTTGGCCTATCTTTATCAGCAGAAAAATCTGCTTTCATGCTTTTCCCGGGAATGAGACGCAAGTCAACACGTCTGACGCTGAATATCAGAGGGCATTCAATTCTTCGTGCAACTCATGTTCGATTCCTGGGCGTCACCATCGACAACAAGCTACTATGGCGTGGTGCGGTCGAAAGTGTTGTAGCTGCATCAGTGCAAAGAGTCAATGCACTTCGTCGATTGGCAGGTGTACGTTGGGGAAACAATCCTATATCCATGCTTAAACTGAACGCTGCACTGATAACAAGCCGCATTCTCTATCAGCTCCCTCTGATATCACCGTCATCGAGTCAATTCGAGCGCTTGGAGGCAGTGCACAGAAAGGGACTTCGCTTGGCGATGGGAGTTCCAATGGCGGCTTCAAACAAGAAAGTCACTAATGGGGCAGAGTCTCTTCCACTCCGCCTCTTGGCATCTCAGGCCTTGCTGACGCAGCTATTAAGGCTGGGCGAGTCACGCGCAGGCACGGCGCTTCTCCGGCGGCTAAGAGCAAGAACTCGCTCACATTTCCATGCGGCGCTGAACACCTTCCGATTTTTAAGACTGGAATGGCCTAAACGAAGTCGCCTTGACCCGCCATGGTCCTTTTCGGACGTTACCTGCAACCTCAATGTACCCCACCTACCGACGAAACGCACCATTTCAACTGCCGAAGCAAAGTTTATTGTGCTGGACCACTTGAGCACTGTGTTTCAAACCCATCTACAAGTGTACACAGACAGTTCGGTGTGCGCACAAACAGACAGCTGTGCAGCGGCATTCTGCATACCATTCCTTGATGTGTCATGGTCTGGCCGACTGGATCGCGTAGTTTCCTCTACAACAGTAGAAAGCGCCGCAATAACCGCGGCTTTGCGGAAACTACGGGCCTTTTCTGCACGAGATGTCGTGGTGCTGACGGATTCCAAGTCAGCATTACAGAGATTACATCGGGGCCTACCTCTAGAGAAATTTACAAGGCAGTCTCTGGCACTGATTACCGACCTAACGAGCAAAGGATTTAACATAAGGTTTAAATGGATTCCATTAAACGTAGGAATTGATGGAAACGAGAAAGCTGACGCCCTTGCACGCCTAGCGCTGACATGTGTCCCAAAAGTGAAAGCTCCAACAGCTTTTCAAAACCCTAAGGGTGCAATCCGCCTTCACTTTAGCGAGATGCACAAGAATCCACACGAATCCTGTGTAACTCATGGATTTACACGCGAACAAGCGACGCTTTTATACCGCATCAGGACCGACTCCGCGTACACCCCAGCTTGGTTATTCAAGACTGGGCTTCGCGCTTCCCCACTCTGTGTTTTCTGTGGTGACTTTGCCGACATCGAACATTTCATTTGGCTATGCCCGCAGTTTGACACAGAAAGAAAAGCGATGGTCGACAACCTACAAAAAAGCGGTCTCAAGCACTGGACCTTTGAAGACGTTATTTTCCCCGGAGGGCCCGCGGCATTCAGGAAGAGAGCACAACGACTGCTGATAGCCTTCCTGCGAGACACGGGGCTCATCGACACCTGGTGACACACCCCTGATCTCAACTCGAAGGAGGATCAGGCGGAACAATTGCCGGCTATGTATGCCAGGCTAACGCCGCCTGCTTCAACATCACCACCACCACCACCACCACCACCTACATGTACCTTTCCTTGATATTCTGCATTACTGCTAATCCTAGCACTGAAGAGGTGCACTACCCGTTTGCATTATCTGCTACCCGCTCATGCTGTGAGGACCCACTCTAAAGCGTGAATTAGGCATTTTCTCGGGCAACTCTCTCTCTCTCTCTCTCTCTCATCTCTGAAGACGCGATAAGTACACTGTAAGCGGAAATCACTCCGAGGTGGGAGTATACTGCTTGTCCTCTAGCGAACCCCCGGTTCGGAGTTTATTATGCTCCGTATGATCAGAGTAGAATTTTTACTCCGTACGAGCGGAATTTTTGCGTGGAATTATGGGAGTTTTTTTCTGTCTTTTCTTTATTTTTTGCTTTGAAATTGACGGAGTTTTTTCGAGGTGCAACGGGAGTATAAAAAGAGGCATCGCGTGAGTTTGCGCGAACATGTTTACATGCAGAGGCTGCTGGTCAAATTTCGAAATATGTACACGAGACCGCGTCAAATTCGACGAAACAAGTCAATGAAGCACATACATCATGACATACATAAACATTTCAGAAACGCCAAATGCAGAAATTTGAAAGACATCCCACGTACACGCGATACTCAAGAAGCAACGGTGCCAGTATATATAGCCACGATACTGTGTGCCTCGAAACCGCCTAGGGAGCAGCTGTGCTGTTTTCAGAATTACGACCCACATGCTCGTTCATACGAGATCTGCCTCTCTGAAATTAACAGAATACCTTAATCAACACAAAACTGTTAATTCAAAATAGTGAGAGAAAAAAAGTTAATGGCGTAATTTTTCAAAATTATCATGCCATTCTGTGAGTGCTGAAGCGACTTCGCACACTGCCGGCGTTCGCGGCCAAAAAGTAGTGCGTTAGCTACAGTAAGCAAAAAAATTTTAGTGCATGTGCTGCATAGCGAAATTAAATTTTTGCGATATAGTGGTAGCGTAGCAAGAAATTATTACGTGTGAGCATGACCCGCAGCAGCCGACGTAACACCGAAAAATGCGCAGTCATACATTTTGTACACCGCACTACTTTCTCTGCGTCCAAGCAATCTGTCTCGGTTGAGAAAAGGAGCTACATCGCTGATCTGTCGAGTGAATCCCTAAACTCGGAGCCAGCGGGCATGCGTCTAAATCAGTGTCTCGGATAGAACGTAATGTTAATGCAATATCGGAAGCAACGACGTGACCAAAACCTATATGCGCGATAACAATTCGATTCACATCGCTCAATAAGAAGCTTTATTTTCAGTACGCATACTTATGTCCTGCCGTTTTTCTTCGGGTGAGGATATCCGTTCACAGATACATAAAAACAGTTGCTTGCACTCCGGTCTTTCTCACTGGCAACACAGCACCGCAACGGACTTGGGTTACGCCATTCATGCGCGACTAGCACGGATGTCGTCGCTCGAACAGTGGCTGCTGTTGACATTGCTACGCGGTCCTTTCAAACACTACACTGGACGTTGTCAGCATGTACTCAAAAGGACATAGAAGTCGCATTTCGCGTACTGAAGAATACAAGACAGGGTGACGCAGCTCGAAAACACAGCCAGAACGTGAGCCGACATCACGAGCCAGTGAGCAGCTTCGAGGTATACCTAAGCCTTTTTCCGCACTTGAAAACGTGGCTCTTGCAATCATCGTTGTCAGCAAAGTGATCACAGCTAATGTACTTGAAGCTGAGATACAGTGAGCTTCAGGCATGCCTATAGCACTTTCTGGAAGGAAATACGGAAAACAAATTGACGAAACGCTGTCACGGAACGACACTTCACACACGTAAACAAACCGTCAGCCATGAGCACTGCCCGCTCCGCCGAACGCGCCCGGTCGCTGGCGAGGCGCACAGCCTCATGGGAAGCGCCACGTGACCAACCTGTATCGGCGGAGGGGAGTTTTTTCAAACTCCCTGTCGGAGTTTCACGGGAGAACGAGATTTTTAAGCGGAGTAAAATCGCGTCATGTCGCCTTAATACTCCCGCAGCTAGCCAACGGAGTGAAACGAGGGAATGGCGTTGTTTTGCTCCCATACGTCGCAGTAAATATTTGAGGAGGGGAGGTTTTGGGGCACATCACCTCTTAAAAACTCCCAGGTGGGTTTCTTTTCGTTTACAGTGTAGATTGTCATTGGGCTCATAAAGAAGTGCGCGCCAAGACGCACAATGTCTTCAATTACATGATTAGGACACGCCTCCAAAACCATCGTATCGAACAGATCAGAAGATGAAAATCACTGATGTGAGCCTAAACCGCCAGATACGTGATCAGACATGCGACGCTGATGCCACTCCTTCATAACCCTCTAACACCACTAACCCCTTTCTAGAAATAAGCCGCGACTATACATACGAGTGAAACACCGCGGGAAAGCTTACAAAATTGATTTTTCTTGTTGATGCAAAGTAGTGTTGCACACACAAAAAAAGAAAACTCAGCTGAAATTTATGCCGGCAAAGAAATTTCGCGAGTAAACCAACTTTAATAAAATCAAAGTAACAGAAAGAGATGACTTACCTAGAAATTGCTACGGCTGCTCCCCAGCACATGGAAGGTAACCTTGACTTCGTAAGGCTTTTTGTTACCCAACGGCAACTTATGTTGCCAGATATAACGGTCAAACTGAACCGTATTCCTTACTAGCAAAGCATATCTTCGTAACGCGCAGAAACGTGTGTATCATTCGTCGAATGCAAAGAGCTGTGCCCTGCAAAATAGACATTGACACTTAGTCGTCGACTGTGTAAATGAGAGGCATTCGCTGTGATATATTTGTGAAGCGCAGAACGAAGATTTTCCGTGCCGCCAACTAACTTTTATAGCTGAGACCATTTCCCCTTGCGTCGATCACCAGCCTTTCTCCGCACGCTCCTCAGTACGGCTGGAAGAAATCTGTGCAACGAGGAACCGTAATAAAGGAAATGAAAGTTCGCCTTCCGTTTCAAACTAAAGTGAGATTGGAAGAAGTAGCGCATGCGACTCTTGAGGAGCGCACGTTCATAGCAACACTCTTTGGCTTCTTCCGGCCGCCTTATAATATGTTTTCTTCGTTCGCAACGCGCACACTAAAAATCGTGAGTTTAACTTGGAGCATATTTCTTTCCTCGTAAGACACGTACATCGCAGAAAGACGCCTGGCTGCAGAAAGAAAAAAAAGAACAGTAAGAAAATTGCTTGACAAGCGTTCTAGAATAGCTTCTTCAGACAAGTTGCTCCCCTCGAAAATGACGCGCCTGAATATGCCTTACTACAACGGCGGGGGGGGGGGGGGGGTAGAGGGGGGGAGGGGGACGACGACAAGAGGTGTCGAGCACTTGCGCCTCCCAGCTTCGACTTCTATGGTTATTTACTTTTATTTATTTTTTTCTTGGCAGATTAAGAGTAAGTTTCAGTGAACGAGGAACGACGCAAAAAGCTGCGTCGCACTCCGCGTAATGAGGCAGGCAAGCTTGAGCCGTCAAGAGGCCCGCGCTTTAATTGGGCTTCTTCCCGTAATAAGTTGTGCTGGGGCGGCTGGGCTGCGACTGGGCGCGGCTGCGCTGTGTGGGGTGCCCTGTGCGGCGCTGTACGAAAGTTGTGCGACAGCTAGATGCGCGTATAGTGTCGGTGAAAGAACATGTCATACGTTCGCTTCATTCCATTCGAGTGTTTCCATGTTCGAAATCAACCTGGAATGAGTACTCACACAGCACAGAGCCTGCCGGCTTGTAACTAAAGAACAAGGATTGTTCGGATGCAAGTGTTTCGTCAAATGTAAGAGCTTGTCAAGCACACCATCGGGCAGAAATCTTGCTCGTGCTGTTAAACAAGCGCTGCATGCATTTGCCTCTGCTTTTCCTTACAGTTACGCCGGCTAATACGGCGTTCGTCGGCTCTCGTGCAATAAGTTTTTGTTTGCGATAATTTTGTACTGTCAACTGTTGGTGCCGTGCACGTAGTTTCTCTTCTTCGGGGACTCCGCAAACCGATTAGAAATCTACGCCTTCTATAACTATAGTTGAATTGTTTTCTTGTTTTTTTTTTCTGGTCTCAAGCCTACCTCGTTCAGGCTGAATTCTTGCTATGGCTGGCATCACGGCGACCAGAACATAAGGCTGCACGGTAGCAAAACAATGCGCGTTCGCAATACGTTGCGTTCCATGTGAGAAGGAAACGCATACGCGATGCGGAGCGTTCAATTTATCATCTTCCCAAAGCATCCCAAATGTGAAGTGCCTAGTTGCTGTTAGCTACCGTCTTCGTCACTTCTATTTAACTTTTCTTTTACGAGCAGCGTGCTTTTTGTCCTCGACGAAGGGCCGCGCAACACGATATATCACACGCCAACGCCCGCGCAACCGAGTAGATCTTCCGTTTTCTCGTCCGAAGCACTCCCACGCACAACGTTGCTTTTTCTCTCTGCCCTAATACGACGGACCACTCGCTACACTGTGTGTTCTCGCATATGGCTTCCAAGCGACGTCTCGTCGCGCTCTGCCTCGTCTTGACAAATGTTGCTGCCGGACTTCGTCGGAATAATCCGCGACACTGAGGCCCACATTTCTGGACGCTGCGCTCGTCTCGCCGCTGCTGCCACAAATGCGCAGTCCGCGAAGGCTAGCATTGTTTGTCGACTGACTAATATTCGATGGTTTGGAAGAACCGATGTTTTAAACAAGAATGTAACGAGCAGATTGAAGCGCGAGTGGAAGACGAGGAAGGGAGTACAGCCACGGCCAACGCCTGTCATTCCCGTCTTCCGCTCGCGCTCTCAGTTACTTGTTATAATATACCAGTCCGCTCCCAAGGTCTGCTAAAAAGTAACATGCTGCTTATCTAGTTGGTGCACGACGGCAAGTAACGATATTCTTGCGGAAAACAGTTGACCACAAAGAGAACAAACACGTAGGCGGGACGGACTCGCGTCCTCTTACTTTGGACACTGCAAAAATTCCGCCTTTTGCCGTATTCTTACGTGTTTGAGCTTTCAACCAATCAGATAGCGTGTAGCCGCTCTGTTAGCCACTCAGAGTTGACGAGGTTGGCAAATTAGACAATAAGGCATAGACAGTGTCCCCAATAGTCCCCTCCCCGTGTTAGCGTATGGCTTAAAAAATAAAAAAAATATATAACGTGTCACGCATTGACAAAGAAACGAATTAGGCCGGCAAGTAAGAACGGAAGAAGCTCTATCGAAACCTGTCTAGCCATGCAGATTCCATCAAAGTACGCCAATCACTGCGCTGATTTGAATAACCAGCCTCCAGAAATTTTGGTAATTGTGTTAAGCATGAAACGCTTTTAGCTCCGGTTGTCTGCGACCTTCACTTGACCTTGAGCCAAAAGCCAGAGCCGTTAATTATCCGGCCACTCAAACAAGAACATCCGGGCAAGTTGCGAGAAGGAAACAAGATCATCCGGGCAACCAGTCAAGACCGCATTATACATACGCTAGTGACTTCCCAAACAAGTTACAAAAGATACTGCTTCCGAGTTCTTCCAAATGTTTTTTTTTTTTTTTCACAGTATCACTCACGCTGTAACATTTAGTACGTTCAATTTTTGCATTACACCCATTTTAAGACTGTGGCTAGTATCATCTCCAACTAATCTGCTTTGCCGGTAGCCATCGCATGCTTACATTTACTCTCGACTACGGGAGAGCCGGAAATATATATATATATATATATTCATGGCACTCAAGACGACCAGACAATGGCGGGCACGCATTCGTATTCTGCAAACATCCGATAACACTGCGGTCTCGTAGGGCGCATATACAATTGAGTTCGCACGCTTGATGTGCGACTGGCTGTGTGTATTTTGCTTAAAGCTGAGTGTGCCTAATTCTTCAGCGAGTTTCTCTCATTGCAGGTCCTCTAATCCGCTGTTATCACTAATACATCCTCGATTTGTCTTAACGCACAGTGGCCGTTTATGGCGTGTTCTTTCGGTTGCTTCTACTATTTGGTGCTTCCTTTCCTTCGACTGTATTAATTTTCTTTTTCCACTTCTGTTTTTCTTCGTCACCAATTCATCTGTTCTCTTCACCTGCTCTCCCCTCGTTTCGTGCTCTGTTTCACGTCGCCTCCCGACATTTCGTCCTCGTGCGAGCGCCCTCCCTTTCTTCCGTTTCGTCGGCTCAGACGTTTCCGGTAGAAGACGCAACCGATCGACGTGCTCGTTCGATGATAAACGACGCGCCAGAGGCCGTGAGCTGCTCCCTGGGTCGCTGCCACCCGCGCGAGTGCGTCGCGACAAAAAACCTGAGCAGGGAGGGCCGATTCGTCACCGTTAGGCTCGACTGACGTAACATGGGCACCGCCGTGGGGAACAAGAGACACGCCACCTCCTTTCCTTTTTTATTTCTAGTTTGACGAACGAATTCTTCGCGCGGGCGAACCAAAAATGGAGGCGCGTATAGCGCACCGTTCCTACAACGAACGAACGGAATTCGCGTTTCGACGAGATTTAGGAGAAGAAAGAAAATACGGATTACACGAGCACAAGCACGCCAGGTCGTCGCCGTGTTTCCCGATCTGCCGCACGAAGTCTAAATATACGTGTTATCACTGGCTGAACAATCAGTTACATAAAAGGAAGATGTTATTTTAAATACAGGCGAATCGCGGGCTGAAGGGCTTGTAAGTATCTAGATGAATGTGAATTCTTATGCCGGCAGTCCAGCGCGATGCCTCACTGTGTATCGACGAGATTTAGTCGACGTGCCTGTCACACTCTGACAGTGAGCAACTTCGCTCAATGACTTCTTATTCCCAGGAGATATTGCTTTGAAATCTACGGCATTCTATGCTCGTCCACAGTGCTCCTCATCTAGCAGTCTGTGACGTGTTCTGCTGTGCTTCTTCCTCTCTCGTATTCATTTTATTTGCTCCTGTTCAAGAACGCTTGAGTGGCCTCCATTTTAGGAGGACCATTGCTAGCCTGCTTCTACCTTTATTTTGTGTGGTGTTTATATGTTTCAGTAATAATAATAATAATAATAATAATAATAATAATAATAATAATAATAATAATAATAATAATAATAACAGTAACTACCAGCTTTTGCGCTACCCATCCTGTCACCGCTATAGACGGACACTTGTGAGACGCAAGTATAGCGCTCGTGGGATCTGCGTACACTCGCAAGTTGTGTTCATCAGGACCGCTTTCAATGTTTTCGCTATTCAGCCCTCACTCAATGTTGAGTTCATCAAAATGGCCGGTCGGGAATACGGCGTGCCCGCAGAATCCTTCTTTGAAGGCCTGGATTTGTGTGTGTGTGCTTAAAAAGCTCCACCTCTCTCTATACTCTCTTCGCATTTCCGCGGGCATAGTTTTGCGTATACATAGAAACACGAATTAGTCACCAGTGACGCTTAGTTCGGGAGTCACCCACGCTCAAGATATGACTTTCCCTGCTAACACAGTTTGTCATCCAGCGAGGAATCCGCACGAACACCATAGCTTGAAATTTAGGCAAAAGTCTAATGACGCGCTCTTCAGACCGCGTCTCCTTCTATTTCCCAAATGTGCCAGCGTTGTCACAAACTATAAGTTGTTCAATGATAAAAAAATTATAATATATGGTGATTCAAAAGACGTTCGAGCAATGAAGCACATTTTGTAAGCATGCTTAAAGAGTCATATTCTTGTCGGACACCCCGCTCATCCTGTCACCTGTCTGTCATTTTTATTCATACTCAAACTGAGGTGCGCTAAAGGAAGACAAGAATATGATACACCAACTAGCTCATTCAGCAATACTTGGTAAACAGCCAATACAGAAGGAAAAAAAAAGCGTTAATCACTTTCTGCAAATAGGCACGATTTATTCAACCAAGTCAATTGAATAATACAAAATAAACAAATAAATAAACTCATTGGCATGCTATGTGTCAATAGATAGATACAATATCCATTTCACTAAAGAAGGTTAGCGAGAGTTGGAGCAGATAGTTGTAAACGACGCGTCACCCCACAGTCCAAGCAACCTTTCTACTCTTGAAGGACGAACACCAAGTTGATTCACTGCCGACTTCGAAGCACGTAATTGCTGGCCAAACCTAGGGAATGTTGTGAAAACGTGCTCTACGTTCTCCCATGCATGACCGCACGTGCAGCGAGGCATAGCTGAACGACACACACGATACAGAATGCTATACCTGCATACGCCACTTCCAACCTGAGGTGATGAATGAGAGAGTCTATACGTCACGGCCGAGCAGCAACAGAGATCGGAAACTGCAGGTGGAGAAGCAGGCCGCAGTTTAGGTAGTGTGTAAAACATGGAGGTCGTAACGTATCTTCGGCTCTTGCGGTGGTTTCTACGCTTCCAATATAGAAAAGCATGGTTTCCGAGATTAATGTTTTGTTACACAGAAAGAGCGTCCCAGACAGTTTAGAGTTCACCAACATGTGGTCCATAATACGCCCCTATTCCCTTAAAGTTTAAATTTGTTGTTCCCATTTGGTTGTCCACAAATACAGGTAAACATATTGCGGATAAAGTCTGGATAGCACTTTTAAGCACTCGAATAATTAGATCATTACAAACAGTATCACTAACCCGCACACTTTAAAACTTAAGCTGCATGTTGACCACAACTTTTACCTTACTTTGACTAAATATTCGATCGCAAGAATGTTTAGTTCACTGACGAACACCAGGAAAAGCATTCTGCGCGCTCCACATAACCATGGAAATTAGAAGAAAACAAGCATTCATTATTGTCAGCCAATGTCTTAATGACCTCACACGTCAATCACCCCTACTTCTGCCAAGTGTGAACTTAATGTGCTTCTACGTGCTTCGCAAAAACGCCAGAAAGCAGCGAGAAGACGAGTATTCAATTATTGTCTGCAAAGCCCGTAATTAACTCACAAGCTTAGTACGCCCATCGCTTCGATTACGTGCCCACAACTTCTAATTAAATAAATTCTAAGGTCTTACGTGCCAAGCCCGCGATTGGATTACGAGGCACGCTGTAATGGGGGACCCCGGAATAACTTGGACCACCTGGGGTTTTTTAACGTCTTGCCACTTCTTGCCACTTCTGATCACTATTAGTGAGGACTATACAAACAAGGGGGGACGACGACGAAGTGTTTTTGACACAGAGCTGTTCTTCGTTGCTCCAGTTTATTTCTGTGAAAATCTAAGTTCATCCGCTGGTCCTCGCTCCCTGCTCGGTCGTGATGGAAGTGGACGACCCCGCACGTCTGCCGGCGACGGCGGCGTCAGCGGCGGCTGCCTCCAGGAAGCGGAACGGTCAGCAGAGCGACAGCGACAGCGAGGACACCCATGTCTACTCTCTCAGCAGCGAGGACACTTCCGATGACGACTTCCAGCTGGTGCAGAGCCGCAGAGCGAAGAGAAGAAACACCAGGACGTCCTCATCATCAAGCACGCAAACAGTAAGACACACGCAGAGGCCGGACGCCAATACCATCATATTCGTGCCCTTGCTTCCCACCGTCAACATGAAGCTACTCAACAGGCAATCTGTGTCGATGTCACTGGAAGCCCTGGTGCCAAATGAAATATCGGACATTCGAGTCAACACTCGGAAAAGTCTACTGGCGGTTGATGTCCAACATGTGGCTGCTCTGAACACTCTACGCAGCGTAACGGACATCGATGGCATTCAGGTGCGCTCTTACATCCCTCTGGGATCTGACGTAGTCTGTGGCGTTATCTACGACGTAGACGTCGCCATCCTTAATAACGACTTGCCGATTCTTATCAAGCCAGCCAAAGATGAGGTCATTGTTGATGTCAAGCGACTAGGCAGTTCACGCTGCGTGAAGATTGCATTCAAGGGTAAATATATACCCTCGCATGTTAAGGTGGGACACTTCAGACATGCAGTGCGGCCTTTCATTGCGAAACCTCTTCAGTGCCGCAAATGCATGAGTCTGGGACACGTGAGCAGCGTCTGCGAAAATCAGACAGCATGCCCCCGTTGCGCCGAGCCCCACGCTGCAGATAAATGTGGCGCGACTGTAATGAAATGTTCAAACTGCGGAGGGTCACACGAAGCTTCCTCGAGGAAATGCCCGTATATTAAGAAGGAAATGGCTACCTTGAAAGAGATGGCGAGAGATCATTCATCTCATCGCGAAGCAGCCGAAAAAGTCAGGAAGCGACGTTCCCGTCGCCGGCGCCCCTCAAGGAAGGCTGTTGTCTCTGCGACGCGCATGCCACTTCCTACGACACCTCCTCCTCCTCTGCCGCCCGGGCCAGACACTGTCGAAAGGACCGCGAAGACGCAACTGAGAAGACCACACCTGCAGAATCTTGGCCGGCTCTACCGAAACGACAGCATCCACCGACAGAATCACAGCAAAATTTTGCTGGACAACCCCCGAAGTCTACTGTCAGTGATTTGTGCGACCAAGACAAGCAGGTGGCTGATATGCTGCAATCGCTAATTAATACAATGCGCATCATACTGAACAAGCTGCAAACCCCAGCAGCTCGAAGTGCTCTGCAAATACTAGATGCACTAAATCCAGTGCTTGCTAGCATCGTTTAAGCATCATGGCTCGACCAATAGTCCCCTTCCGCACTGAAGTTAAAAGTGCGTCGATCTTTCAGTGGAATGCTAGGGGTCTAAGCACCCGCATAGCAGACTTTCGCCAATTCATTTTTACAAATCGCTTTCCCATACTGGTCATTTGCGAACCAAATACATCAACTCCACTCAGACTGTCCGGTTACGAATCTTTCTTCTCGTCCACATGCGGTGCGAGCACGAAAGTAATCATCTACATCCGCACGGACTTTACATATGTCGCTAACGCAGTAGAGCCCCACGACGACAACCAATATGTCTGCCTGAATATCCAAAAGAAAGATGTGTCATTCACACTAATTGGAGCCTACATATCCCCAGCGGGTCACTTTGACGGCGAACGATTCAAGAAAATATTACTGATGAACAATGGCCCCTGGGTTATTACAGGTGACTTCAATGCGCATCACCAGCTATGGGGAAGCACTAAAATTGATTCCAAAGGCAGGAGTCTCGCCTCCTTTGCTGCCGACCATGATTTGTGCTGTGTGAATGACGGCAGCCCTACGTTTTTGCGGGGCACCACCTATAGTAGCTGCTTGGACTTAACTTTGGTGTCACGGCGCTTTGCCTCGAGCGTCCACTGGTTTACGGACATTGAAACACATGGAAGTGACCATATTCCAACATACATAAAGATCAGAGGAGTTGAGCAACGCTCTTCTACTGTCTTGCGTATAGTTGATTGGACAAAGTTTAAGAAGGATATGGATGACGCATGTCGAGAAAGCCTTTCACACACTATCCAAGATGCAATCGCAGAGACATTGAAAACATCCATCTGCTCGCTCACAAGGTCAGCAAGGCGAACAGACTTGGATATGGAAGTGGAGAGGCTTCGTGCGGAACGCCGACGGGCGGAGAGGAGGTATCGGCGCACGAAGTCCGTCTTGGATCTGAGGGCTTCACGACGCATACAGAAGAAAGTACAGCGTCGTATAGATAAACTGGATGACAAGCGATGGAAAACTTTCTGTCAGTCGCTTGATCCCCGAAAATCGCTCTCGCACATATGGAGAACTGTTAGGGGACTTCGCTCATCTCCGCATCAAAGGAAGCCCTTTGCTGCTCTGGCCCTATACAAACTCCGCTCGGAACTTCAAGTGGCTGAAGAGTTCTGTGCACGGATTGCTGGGTCCGCGGCCACCATTACTGACGCAGCATTGAATTACATCCCTGAGGCACGTGTACCAGAAATGAACGTGCTCTTTTCACTCGAAGAGCTCGATGCTGCGTTGGCGACCTGCAGGCGTTCGTCGTCACCAGGACCTGATGGCATCACGTATGCTGCCCTATGCCACCTTGGACATGACGCACGTGATGAGCTGCTCAGCTACTACAATGAGTCTTGGCAGAACGGCGCCGTTCCTAGACAATGGAAATCGAGCCGCTTGATCCCCATTCTGAAACCTGGAAAGTCTCCGCTTGAGCTCTCATCATACCGTCCGATTGCGCTTTCGAGCTGCGTCGGTAAAGTGATGGAAAGAATGATTCTTGCTCGCTTGGAATGGTACCTAGAGCGATTCAACATCTATCCGGACGCCATGACGGGCTTTCGTCGAGGTCGCTCGTCCATCGACAACGTCATTGACATCGTAACCTGGGTCCAAAATCAAAAAAGCCTCAAGCGCCTATCAGTGGCACTTTTTCTAGATATTAAAGGAGCATACGACAACGTCGCCCATGAGGCCATACTGAACTCGCTTGAGGCTGTTGGAGTTGGTGGCCGGATGTATCAATGGACTCGGGACTATTTAACTGAGAGGTGCTTTTTCTTACAGACTGAAGACGGCCCAACTTCGGAACATTACATCAGGCGTGGTGTGCCGCAAGGTGGAGTGTTGAGCCCCATTCTGTTCAACCTCGTCTTGGTAGGACTAGCGGAGTACCTACCGCGGTCAGTTCACGTTTCAATATACGCCGACGACATTTGCATCTGGGCTTCTGCGGTGACTCGACCTCAGGTACGAGCCAGGCTTCAGCGGGCGGCAACCATGACGGCGTCTTATCTACGAGAACAAGGCCTCAGCGTGTCTACTGAAAAGTGCGCATTGGTTGGCTTTACGCGCAAACAAATGTCATCGTATCCTGTTTCAATCAATGGTCAAGCGGTATCCTATTCTAAGACACATCGCTTTCTGGGTGTAATCATTGACCGCAACCTCTCGTGGAGCCCTCACTGCGTCTATCTAAAGAAGAAATTTGTTGCCATTGCTCAGGTCTTTAAATTTCTCTGCGGCAAAAACTGGGGTACACCAGTCCGTTCTATGATGCAGCTCTACAGGGTACTGTTTCTCGGACTCCTACGTTACAGTCTACCAGTGTTGTCAAATGCATGCAAGACGAACTTTCGCGTCTTGGAGAGCATACAAGGTCAAGCCCTACGCACGTGTTTGGGGCTGCCTCGGCGCACGTCAACAGCAGCAACAATTGCCATCGCTGGGGATCATATGATCCAGACACACGCAGTGTTCGACTCTCTCAGAGCGCACATTCGCCATCTGTCAAGGATCCCCGACCATCATTTGACCTCCCTACCAGCCGAAAGACCTCAAGCGACCTTTTCACGAGTGATTAGCGCTCATCAAGAGTGCATACTGTCATCTTTTACACCGGCGACAAAGCCTTCATCTCCCCTGTGGTGCCTACGACAGCCTCGAGTGAATTTTGATATTCCTGGAATTACAAAAAAGTCCAATCATCCATCGCCGGCTCTGAAGCAACTTACGCTCCTATTACTACACCAGACGTATCATGACCACATACATATATATACCGATGGTTCGACCTCACGTGCCAGCTCCACTGCCGCATTCGTCGTTCCAGCCAAGAACGTTACAGTTAAATTCAAATTGTCGCACACGACTACATCGACATCGGCAGAACTTGCAGCCCTCCATGCCGCTATGATGTACGTCACCGAAGAGCCAACAGAGAAATGGGTCGTATTTTGTGACTCTAAGGCAGCCCTTCACAGCATCAAGTCTGCATTACGTCACAGAATATACGAGCAGATGATATCTAACATCAGGGAAGTGCACCACCATGCTCTGGAAAGTGGGCACACCATTACATTTCAATGGATTCCTGCTCACTGTGGCATTGTCGGCAACAACCTAGCAGACAAGGCTGCCCGGTCTGCCCACGAAGATACCCAGACGCGTTCAATACCTTTGGCGAGGTCGGACGCTGCCAGGGAACTTCGCCTACATGCACGCAAAAAGTCGCAAGATCTCTGGAGTTCAGGTGCCTTCAACTGCCGATTATATAAACTGGACCCCACGCTACGGCTACAAGTGCCATCTAGCCTTTCCCGCGGTGAAGCAACCTTGCTGTACCGCTTGTGGCTGGGAGTAGCGTTCACAAACTCATATTCCTTTCGTTTGGGAATGGCCGAGAGCCCGATGTGCGATTCCTGTGGGTGCGAGGAGACCATCGAGCACCTATTGTGTACCTGCCCCCGCTACGATGTACAGCGCCTCCCTCTGCGGGAAACTTTGCACCGACTAGACTTACGACCTTTCACCGAGTCAAAGATACTCGGACCGTGGCCCCACCCGTCGCTGGCACGAAAAGCGAATCGTGCATTACTGCAATACTGGAGGAACACCGGTTTAAGGGACCGTTTATAGTGTCCCTGTGCATAGTGTCCCGCCCACACGTACTCAGTGCTCACTCTCTCCCTTTCTCCTTTTTTATTCCCCTTTCCCCCACCCCCAGTGTAGGGTAGCAAACCGGATACTCTTCTGGTTGACCTCCCTGCCTTTCCAGTCCTTGCTTTCTCTCTTGCCACTTCTACCAAAGGAGATTTCGGTGTATTTCATTCAGTTCTCCCGTGGACATTGAGAAACATTGCGTACAACGGGCGTATGAAGCTCTGAAACTCGCGTATAACGTATTTTTTTGCAAAGGCTGTAGTTAACTTATAGTGTTCAAACTGTGATCAAACCCGCCGGGTTTGCTTAGTGGCTATGATGTTGAGCTGCTAAGCACGAGGTCGCAGGACCGGCCATGGCAGCCGCATTTCCATGAGGGCGAAAACACCCGTGTACTTAGATTCAGGTAAACGTTGAAGAACCCCCGGTCGCACATATTATTCCGAAGTCCCCCACTACGGTGTGCCTCATAATAAGATCGTGGTTGTGGCACGTAAAACCTCATAATTTTCTTTTATAAACTTTCATCGTACATCACAAATAACAAGCCCATGCATCATCGCCATGCAAATTGAATTTTGGTGCATCGTTTAGTTCTCCCGGGGAGCCGGGTAAACAAAGCACGCACTTAGTAGAATACCTCTAAAGAGAATGAAAACGAGTAATTAGTAACGCTTTGCAAAGCTCCTAATTAACTCTCGTCCTTTAAAGCTTTTTGCGTATGACCAGTAGCACGCCTCTTTTCATTCCTAAATATAAAGCTGATGTCTCATTTGGGCTCTTCCAAAAACCGAGGAACTTCGCACGCGTTGTGTATAATGCATGTAACGCTTAAAGGAACAGAACACGAGCGTTTAGCAGTTTTCATTTTGTCCTTCAATTAAACCACACATTTTTATCTGTACCATGCACAGTGCCCATGATATTCCCTGCATTTTCTCAAAATTTTACCCTGTGCATCATTAGGCCATCCTGGATAGCAGAAAAACTCGCTCATAACGTTTTCGCACGCTTCAAGCCCAAACAGCATCAGTTTAAATATCGACATGTTTGCACAGCGCAAAATACGAGGACTGAAGGAAGAACACAACACAGGCGTTGACTTCAACTGATCTTTATTTGCGAAATCGCCAGAACTAAGTGGGAAAACAAGTAAAAGAGCCAGATGTGCTAGAAATATAACTTGATAATTTGATAATTTCTAGTGCATCGGTCTCCTTTAATTGTTTTTCCGCTTAGTTCTGGCGATTTCGCAAATAAAGATCAGTTGAAGTCAGCGCCTGTGTTGTGTTCTTCCTTCAGTCCTCGTCTTTTGCGCTGTGCAAACATGCCGATATTGAATCACCAACTCGCCCAAGCTTCGACATATTCAGTTTAAAAATGCCCTGCTTAGTAGTCGGACATTTCTGTTTGTCAGAACGGGAACGAAATTCTCAAGAATAACATGTGAGCCCAACGCCTTTGTAGCGGAATGTCTTAGTCTAGCAATTTATTAAACCAATACAGTTTGTCCTATTGCACGCTTGCATGCGGTGTTGTTCCATTGCTACCACAATTTGCAGCATCACCATGAAATGCGTTGCCTCCTTCTTGCGCTATAGAGCTTTCGCATCCACAAACCAAAGTTCCACAAAACTTTCTCTACTGTGTGTAGCCGAGAGCAACAAGCCGGGCCTACGTCGAAAAGTACCAAAAGGAACGTGCTAAGCGCTTCATAAGCAACTTTTCTCACAAAGACGTGAGCTCGTCAAAAAGTTGTGGCTTGAAATCAAGCTTGCTTCGAGATTTCTTTTTCTGCAACCTGTACAGCGCTCCGCACATTTCCTTCAGTTTTGTACTCATCCCCTCGGAACCCTACCTTCCCCAACGCTTCCCCTTGCAGCCGCTAAGGGGTTTTCAAGTGCGACGACCTGTTCTCCAAGCACCGAGCGACTTGCGAGCAGGAGAAGGAGAAAGTGAGAGGGAAAACGTGGAACGGGTGGTGGCTGCTCCAGAAAGCACAGCTGTTGCCAGTTTCGCGCATCCACACACGATTCCCGGCAAGCGGAGAACAGCTGCAATGGCTGGGTTGGAAAATAGCAAGAAATAATAAAAAAAAAAAACAAAGGCACAATAGAAAGGTGAAAGGAGAAGTTCGATACTTCCGAGTCATCACGAGTTTGTTTGTGTTGCGAAAGGGGTCTTCTTTTTACCGTCTCGCCGAATGCAACAACGTCGGAGCCGGTTTGTTGCGCGCGCGGCACAAAGTCTGTTTGCTACACATTGGGGCGCAGCATCAAAACACAGCGGCAGGAAATGGGAGAATCCGTATCAACTGGACTGATCGCAGCGTTAGCATGAAAGCTCGTACTATTCATATTCGTTAAAGATAGGTAGCGCATCATCTACGAATAGGCACATTATTGATTCTTAGGTGGTTGAAATTAATCCATAACCCCTCTCCCTTTGCCCAGTTTGGTTGCTCTCGTAACCCTCTTTCCCGTGCCTCAGGGTGGGGTAGCCAACCAGACGCATTCTTGGTTAACATCCCTGCCTTCTCTCTTTATTTCCTCCTCCCTCCCTCCTCTCATAACCCACTCCGCACTTTAGAGACGTTAAAACCAATAATTTGAACATTTTCAAGAAAAGCTTCTTTAAAAAAGAATCGCGAAATAAGAAAGAATGCCCGTGCTAAGCACCAACGTTCAATAATATAGAAAACAATAAAGCGAATGCTGGCTGTTTTAGTTTCGTGTTTTGTTAAGGCGTGCAGCGTACGTGCCAAAAAAAAAAGAAGAAAACAACACCGTAAGCAAAGCCGGCCGTTGCTTTAATCACATCAAGCACGCCAAAAAAAGATGATAATAATAAAAGAGTGCATAATCCAGTGATATAGCATACTGTCGCAATCTCGCTAGTGCGGGGTGCTTTCATAGGCGTCCGCGACAGAAAAACGGTCGCCCCCTAACTTATATATAGGGTGTTTCAGTGAACACTTCTTCAAAAATGTTTAAAGGTGGCCTGTGGCAGGTAGCACAATTCTAGCTCAGGAGCTGGTCTACTCGAAGAGGCGGACATTACTTGCACGAAACATTTAAATGCATAATCGACTAACTAACAAACATTCACTAATTAAGATTTTAACTAATTACCTTACGGCCCATATTCAAATTTACAAATTGTAAGCCGACGAGCTCGCAAGGCACTTGGAATGAATTCTGAGGATGGCACCAGTTTTGAGATATTAATTCCCGAACTTTGCGGAGAAACGCATTGGCGATCCAGTTACTTTCTTACCAAAACGTCGTTTTATGTACTAAAGCACAAAAGTAACTGGAAAGCCAATGCATTTCTCCGCAAAGTTCTGGAATTAATTTCTCATAACTCAATTCGCTTCAAGTGGATCCGCCTTGCGAACTTCACGGTTAGAATTTGTAAATTGTAATATGGACCATAACGTAATTCATTTTTGTTAGTTAGTCGATTATGCATTCCAATTATTTTTTGCAAGTAATGTCCGCCTCTTCGAGGAGACCAGCTCATGAACTACAATTGTGCTGTCTGTCACAGATCACCTTTCAACATTTTTGAATGTGTTCGCTGAAACGCCCGGTATGTGATAGGTATGGCGTAACGTTAATTCAACTGGGACCAGCGAAGACGGCGGGTGGCTCCAATGGCTGGGATCGCAGAGCCTGCTTGTTGGCCGCGTTATTTCAACCTCTCGCTGTGGTTCTTCAACATTATGCGCTGTTTTCACACACTTCCTTTGTACCTCACAGTTTGGCGATTACAATGGCCGAAGCCATAGTCAGACACTTGTGGCTTAAGCCAGAAAATAAAATTCACAATGAAGATAACGAACCACAAAATATTTGCTAAAAAGAAATCTTCTGGAGACATTCAACTCCATCACACCCCTCACGCCAATGTCGTGCGGACTCAGAGGTCTGCGGCAGTTCGTGCACGAGACCGAAGCTTGGGTAGAAGGTACCGTTTCTTTTTACAACCTCAAGCCACTAACTAAATACATCCCTCTGGGTAGGCTTACCTAGCATTGCTTTGTAATAACGTTCATTTAGAGAATATTACATTAAAATATGGAAGAAGCTTGCGTTACGCTTGCGTTACACGCAAGCCGCTTGCGTCCCTTAATCTGCAACTCTATTCTCCTTATGTAATGACCAAGTTGTCAGTTAATGCATAGCCTCCTCTGTTTTTATTTATTTTTTCGCCAAAAGAATAGAGACGCTGCTCAATCGCTACAGGTCCACGATGGGTACAGATCGATCGTATTTTGCTCATGAACCCTCCAAAGCTTGCGGGAGTGCTTAATTAGTTTCTCAAGTGCTTAATTCAACCTTCCTGCAGCTCATTCCTTGAAATTGTTCCTGATTCAGCGCCCTCCTCGTGAAGTACATTTATGTCAGTCAAGGCTGACAGAGTCGACGTCCCACCGGAATAAGGAAAGGGCGGTGGATTCTGTAAAGGGGTGCTCGCGAGAAAAAAAATTATTTCGAGTGATCATACCGGGTCCATAGTCCCGCGTTCAATTGCTTCCTCCATCACTTTCATCAGATTTCTGTAATATCTGTGTGCTTTCTTCCAGCGCTGCCCACCTATTTTTTTTTTTAATGCGAATGCGTCAAATGACCCAATGAGCGAAAAAGCCGCCGTTTATCGTCTGTAGCAGTGGAATAGCACCTAAACTCGCACTACCATTGGCTGCGACGCCACGTCACAAGCGCGCCTCGATGAAGTTCCCATTGGCTGCGACGCCACGTCACGAGCTGCATCTCGATGGAGCAGAGCAGGCGAAAGGGAGCACCTGCTGCCCCTATAGAGCGCAAGGTGTAGTGCGAAGGGAGAGGCCATCGCCTCGACGCCACGTCACCCTCGCTCTCGCTCTAGGGACGAGCGCTCTTCGATGGAGCGGAGCGGCAGAGCTGGCGAAAGGGAACGCTTGCTGCGATGCTAGCGACGTGAGAGGAGGGGGCATCGCCACGACGTGTCGCCCGATGGGCACCGCCGCATCGATGGCATGCGGCGTGGGCACCGCAGGTTGCTGATGCTTGCTGGCTCGGGCAGCACGTGCTGCTATGGCACATTACTCGCAGCGCAAAACTCGAAGGACCTCACAACGCCGTTCAGTTGGGCATTAATGCTTTCGCATTCCCGCCTGATAAGAAGTGCTTAGGTGTCCTCTGATTTTTTTTAAAGCTATAGCTTTCTTTGATTCCTCTACCAACTTTGCGGTTTGCCAGTTTCAGGTCGCTTGGGGCGATATTGAAATAGGGTCGCGATTTTTGTAGCGATGCTTCTTTCGGTGCTAATGCTCTGGCCACTAACGAACGCGAATTGAGCGAAACGGCATTAGCATAAAAAATGAAAGCACTGCAAAATCACTGCCTAGATGTCACTAGTTGTCAGGGAAAATGAATAAAATAAATAAAATATATAATGGTCGGTTTCGAATCCTGGCCTCCCAGCACTTTATGGCATGAATTTTTTCGTCTTTTTTATGGCCTGATTGTGGTGACACCCGTCATGGGGGCATTGGCGTCGAGCTGCTAAGCCTGAGGGCGCGGGATCGAATCCCGATAGCTGCACTTCGATGGGGGCGAAATGCAATGCCGCCTTTGCACTTACATTTAGGTGCGCATTAAAGAACCCTAGGAGGTCAAAATTATTCGGAATCCCCACTGCGACATTCCTCATAACTGCATTGAATTCTGCGGTTTTACATGCCAAAACCACGATTTGGTTATGAGGCACGCCGTAGTGGGGGACTCCGGATTAATTTTGACACCTGGGGTTCTTCAATGCGCGGTACACGGGCGTTCTCGCATTTCGCCCCAATAAAATGCAGCCTCCGGGCCGGGATTCGATCTCACGATCTCGTGCTTGGCGGCGCAACACCATAGCAGCTAAACCACCATGGCGGGTGCATTCCTCATAATCATATCGTGGTTTTGGCACGTAAAACGCTACAGCTAAACTATTTGACTTAATTTTTTGTTGAGGTTAGACCGCTTCGCAACACTAAAATAATTTTGATGTCATTACAGGCACATTAATTGGTATTGGTTATGTACGTGTTTTCACGAGCCTGCGTTTCACACGACTGCGGCGATGTTACCTCAAATATTGAAGCAATATTAAAAGTACACCAAGCACTAATTATCCTTCTTCTTGAGTAATACATTTTGCTTTCACGTATTCGTATATTCAATGTTCGCACGTCAAATACACTTTCGCACAATGGGAACGAATTTTTCGAGGAAACGATACATTATTCGGAGTTCCGCGTACCGTCAATATTTGTTGCCAAAGAAACTGTGACTGAACTTGGCAGTGGTTGATGTTTATATCCCTTTAAGCCACGGCGTCCATATTTCTTTATGCCAGTTCTATCCAGTAGTGAGAAGGAAAAAAAATCACAGGAGCAGAGGCTGCATGTCGGTTGATCCCGCTGCTTTCCCAATGTTACCCCAGCTCACATTAAACTGCAGAGCACTGCTTCATACACGTGACCAATTTATTATTCAAACTATCAAGTTTGACGGGATGTTCGAAGAACCGCGTTCTATCAGTAATGGTGAAGTATAGTAATAGTGATTTTTTGCTTGTTACGCCAGCAGCCACTAATGAACTTGTACATATTGTTCGCGCTGGTTACTCAAATGTTTTTATTAAATATATAGCGTTACTGATTGTAAAATAAGTCGGAATTTAATTACTCTTTAATTACGAGAACTCCCTAGAAAATTCAAAATCTTCTACTGTCTTTTCTTTCTTCAAAGCAGTCTGCAGCACCTCAGAGTAAAATTATATGGCTCCGATGCACTTATTTACCATTGCGTCGCAGTTCATCAGTCAAGAATTTAATGTCAACAATGCAGGAATATTTCCTAAGCGAGGTCGATGCCATTACTGCAAGGAAGCCGACAGAAGGAAGTGCGTCCATGCATTCGCAATGTAAATTGACGGATCCAGGTTAATAAAGGCGAAGAAGCAGCTGCGGGGCCGTCGGCATTCTCTTATTATTATTGTTCCGCAGAGTAAATAGTCCCGGCGTTAGTAGAGGCAGTAGAGCGCACTAAAGTAGATAAGTGAATAAATGATGGAGTAAACAATTGTGCATTTAGAACGTTCCCGAACCCCCAACGCACAACTCGCTATAATGTTGTGGAGCTACCTACTAAGCGGGAATTAAATGACTATTACAGCACGGGGCCGCCTCTGTAATTGTAGGCCTAACAGTGCCAGAACAAACAGCACATCACAATAATAACGGGAGAACGTACCTAATGCTTTGTCCTTAGCGTATACAACCAGACTGAGCGGTAGCTGATTTTACCATCTATTTCTAGGTGTGAGGGCGGGCAGCAAGTAACGAGCGAGAACGAAGACCAACGGAAGCATGCCTGGCAGATGAATGGAAATAATGACGGATGAAAAGAACCGGCGAAAAATATGGCGGCCGCTGACGGTACAAATAAGGTCAGGCCCGAAATTACGGACACGTTTGCTCACGTGGGTACGAGCAGGAGTGAAGCGCTTGTAATGTGGCTCGCAAGTGCGCCCTGAATTTAGCCCACGCGAAATTTTACGACTGCATGTTCCACATTTCACCGGCAGAGCTAACGGCGTGGAAACGACACAATTCAAACTGACGGGATACGGCTTACGTCTGGATGTCATTCGCTTAGCGCTGTAGATTGCGTTCCGGAGCACAAAAGGGAGCAGCTTCAATTATTATTGTTGAAAAGAGAAGATTTGCGACATAGCCGTACCTTTTCGGCACGAGGCTTTTATCCAAGGCGCAGGTTGGCACTTGCGCTATTATCGCCAATACGGCCATTATTACCCGAAATGTTACTTGCTGGATTTTTTTTTTTTTTTTTTTAATATTGAGCTCAAGGGGGGACGTTTGAGTTGCAGAAGTCAGCGAGCACTATGTCAACAACCTTTTGCTAGAAACTTAGTGCCTAGCACTACTTTCGAGATTTACCCAATCGTGAAATGCATTGCTGCTCCAGCTAACAATTTTCCGCGCGGAATTTCTGCCCCACTGCTGAAACATTGTCTGGAACAGCAGTTTAGTTCGATGCACATCTTAGGCTTTTTTTTTTTTTTGGCTCAATACTGATGGAAGGCACAAATTTGCTAGCAGGAGGTTTTGCTTCGAGTACTGGCTGACTTTATTTATGCGCCCACAACATTTCCGCACAGAAATAATGCGCAGAAATAATGACGCGAGAAAATGTTCTTATTGACCAGTTTCCGAATTCCCGCGGAACATCGTGGTTATAACAGACTACCAGCGGGAGCAAAACACAAAGACAAAGAGGAGGGGAGCACGAGATCGCTCGTCCTGTCGTCTGCAGTCATGTCATGTCAGCAGTAAAGAAATTGAAATAGTGAGGTGATTTGCGTAACTCATCGTACGGGCGGTAGCAGCGCAAATTTTGCTGTCTATTGCTTCTATTAAGCTCGGCCAGCAAAACATACTGTCTTGTCTTGCGTCCCCTCTATTTCTAAATCTGGGATGGCCGTCGCAGGAGAAGCTACAAATTTCGTACTAAGTCGTGCAGTAAGGTAAGGTGTCGGCGCCGACGAGTCAGTAACTTATGGTAAAATGTCAACAGCGGAAGCAAAACACAAGACACGACAGGACGAGCGATCTCGTGCTCCCCTCCTCTTTGTCTTTGCGTTTTGCTCCCGCTGGTAGTCTGTTATAACCACGATGTTCCGCAGGATTTCGGAAACTGGTCAATAAGAACATTTTCTCGCGTCATTATTTCTGTGCTTTTATAATAGTTACGATAGCGCGTCGGAGTCAGTTGCAATCGCGCGTAATGCCGGCTACACCCCTTCTCGCTCAGCCAAAGAATAGTTACCAAAGTTTCTGTTGCTGCTCCCTGTGGAACCTACAGCTAGAAACGAAGTAGGCAAGATGCAGTAGGCATCATGTTCGATATGCAGAACAAACAACTCACCACGGCGAATGATCTTCCGCCTTGGCACTAGTTTACTATTACCAGTAATAAAACAACGGAGATCCGGCGACAGGATACAACTCCCACCAAACCAGAGACGACTGTCCCTCGTGGACGCTCGGTGGTATATATACAGACGAGGCTGCTGCCGCACGATGAGGCCCAGTCTTCTTGGTCAGTCCAACGCACCTTTAAATTCAAGTTACGTGACGCTAAAGAACAGAAAATCTCGCGACTTTAGAAATTCGCCAAAACACTAAACAGCATTACAACGTGGCCGACGTCAACACTGAATCCCTAGGTGATGTACAGCACCTCAAGAAAGCTTGCAAGGCGCCACGAGTTTGCAGAAGGCGTGCGCAATCATCACAGATCATCCCTGTTCGTCGTCAGTGCGCACTGGGACCACAGGGACGTGGTCAGAACGAGCACAACAATCTAGCGGACAGAAATACTTACTATAATTGCGCATAAGAAATATCACCTGACACCCTCTCTTCAGGTCACCTCTCTATGCTTTTTTATGCCCAAAAATCACTTCTCTTTCGGGGCACCCGCGCCTTAATCCTTACTCTCCGATCTCTTCCACGTGATCTCTCTCAGGTGTAGGAAATCTCTCTTCCGAGACTACGGGCTGGCGCAGCCCTTACACCTTCCATTGCCTGGGCCTGGGTTAACTCTAACACCTGAAGGCTCAGTTAACGGAACAAACTGTGCTGCTCGAGCACACCAGCTCAAAGCGAACTTCGAACAGGCAAACACTAGTTTCAGATCACAGACTTTTTCAGTGACTTTGTTGTTGCCAATTTCACCTGCTTCAGGAACTCATCTGAATAGAATCTGCTCGGTACAAGTACCCGTCTGGCGTCTTGTGCTGCCGCAATAGGGCGGAATCAAGTACCAAAACCATTTTTTTTTGTTTTATGCATCTTCTTTTTTTTTTTTGCGATCTTGCGCCTCCCCATCCTTCAGCGCCTTTAGAATGTTTTCGTAAAGCTTGCCGCGATATTCTTAAAGCCTTAGAAGAAACGCAAATCCGAAAACTTAAAAAAAATCGGTAGTTGGCAGGTATGTGCTCAAGCATCTTCAGCAGACATTCAAAACATGTTATGGCTCTTCAGGATCAAGGGTGACTCAAAAGAGCATTCCAAGAGCTGCAAGCTTGAACTGAAATTGGAACTGATAGTTCGAGGTATTGGCTCATACACGTAAGTTCGCTAAGGCTCTAATGTGATTTCTGCATGAGGATGGCGTCTGCATTTTTTTTTTTTTGACACGCACATCTCCGCCGCAGGACAAGTTTCTTGATTAAAAAAAGGAACTACCGTAGTACAGAACAGCACAAAAGTGAGCAAGGCGCGCCACGCGATATTTGACTCTAGAGTAAGATTAATAAATAACTCAAGGAAAGGCCGTCAAAGGAGATAAAATGCATAGTTATGTTAGGACCCGTGAGTGTTAGTGAAAAGCTATACATAGGCAGTATTATCCGAATAAATGCGACAAAAGCATGACGGCTGACTTCTTTCTGTTCTGTCGCTTTCGTACTAGAGCCGTTTGCGTGCCCTCTAATTAGTTCGGCATATACAAGAACATCTCTAATGCCAGGTCGGCACTCCCTGGAAAACTGCGCGCGTTGTTTACAACAAAACGCGTGCACTTCATCCCATAGCTACTTTCGCACTGAAAGCAAGCTATACAATATTCATGGTATGTGTGACAATGTGTGGACCTTTGTTTCTTGTGATATGTTGTGCATCCGTGCTGTACTACCTATAGTGTTTGTAGCATTTTGAGCTGTTCTCCTCTCGCTCTTTGTCGTCTTTACAACCCCTATATCCCCCACCCCCGTGCAAGGTAGCAAACCGGAAACTCGCCTCTGGTTAGCCTCCATGCCTTTCCTCTCTCTCTCTCTCTCTCTCTTGAGCTGTAGTTCTCTACGGTGACATATCCTGCTTTGCAAACTTATCGTAATGCCATGTTACCATGTGTCCTTTATGCCTTCGTAACAGTGTGTGATTTGGGATACATTGCCCGCAGAGTCGTCTGAAAACGAGTAACCGGCATCATCTATCCATGCTAGCATCTTATACATACATACATACATACATACATACATACATACATACATACATACATACATACATACATACATACATACATACATACATACATACATACATACATACATACATACATACATACATACATACATACATACATACATACATACAATAAAAAAGACGAGCCTTCCGCATTTCAATGCATGTGGAAAACATAAAAGTTATCACGAAACAGTTGACCCGTTTTGAAGAAAATTTTTTGCACACACCAGTAAAACGGATAAATGCTACTAGTGCATAGACCACAACTTTTTTGAAGCCACGGCATTCCTGAAGCAAAAATTCGCGGAAGCAAAAAGACAAGATAATGGAAGACCAAGTACGCAATTACATCACATGAGGAAAATTAGACGTTAGATTTTTTTTGTGTGCATCTTATACATAATTTAACGTGTTCAAAATTACCGTGCAAAAGATCATTTTTGGCAGTGTCACGAAATCTACGAAGGGTACATTCACAAAATCTGGTTACTTTATGAAATTAACGCATATTCTATCAATTTATTCTCTTTTTTTTATTGCGATAAAGACTTGCCCTTAAGGCATAATTCTTGGGGCGTACATTTATTCTCTTTCCATCGCTTTAGCAGATGCAGATTGCATGATGCGATTTGTTTTCCCGCCGACTTACGTCGTAGCGACTGCGAGCTTCGCTTTTTCTAAATGTCTTCTGTGTTCGTGGTAAAGAAAATTCAAATGTCAATGTAGAAAGTCTGCACCTACACTTTAAAAAATTGTTGCGCGCACATAAAACTCATTATAAGATGCACAAGCGAATCTTCATATCAAGCGCCACGTTAGTTCACGTGTCCTGCTAAAGACAACATTTTTGACAATAGAAAAGCGTTCTGAATTAGGCCCCGTTTCCCGGTATTGACAGTAAACCAACAATTCGCTACAAATACCGCAAATCTGATCTGAATTTGTTAGGTGGCTGTCTTATGGGAACATTTCCACGCTTCAATATGCGTACTCACCTACGTTTCAATGCGCGCATCCATTTAAATGGGCGGTGTACGAACGCGTCACATTAACCGAGCTGATCATTCGTGCGCAAGTTTCAAAGTTAAGGCCGTCGACCTCCTGCCTGACATTATCGTTGATTATCTTGCGGTCCCATCTGCAGAATGGAAATGACTGCGTTAATTGCTACCAGCCGGCAGTGAATGCGACCGTCTTTAGTGCGCCTCCAGTGAATATTCGAAAGTAAATATAAGGGAAGAACTACTGCGCACGAGTTTGCGGAGGCAATGATGACAAATGAATGGGGGCCGGGTGTGAAACACGCCGGACGTAATAGCCCCACAAAAGAGCTGGACCGCGCCGCTAACACGGTGTGAAAAACTGTCTATACTCGCGCCGCTGAGGCTTCGCTCGACAGCTGAAAACTACGCGCCGTGACTCACGACTTGGGAGGTGTTAGAGGACGCGAGGACAGGCTCGCACTAAAGATGGGCGTTTGCTTCGATAAAAACAAGGCAAACAGACTAACTAACTAGCTAAACCGCCTAATTACATCACGTCACGCGTAGCTAAAGAGGTGCTTAAGGTGTCTAAGAGAGGTGAAGGAACGAGAGATGCCTAAGGTTAACTCGGTCTTCAAAATGCCCGCATTTAAGCTAGACAGCAGATTTGAGAAATGCCAGAAAGGGATGAAGGGGCTCAGCGTGCTTCGTGTCGAATCAGGTTTTTAAAGGTTACCTTTTTTTTTTTTTGTTAGGAAGCGTAGCACGTAACGCGGAAGCTAGGATGCGCTTTCTTATTCAGATATTGAAAATATGGGAGTAAGGTCAAAGGGAAACAAGGCGAGATGGGCCGCGTGAGTGAACGTCCATATGACAAGCTATAAATTGCACTCGCGTCGCTCCATTGGCAGGGTGGCCACCCACGGAGTCGACGCGTTCCTTGGACTGCCCCCAAGCGCAGCCGGCGAGATGATATGTAGCGGGGAAGAAGAAAGAACATTCCGGAATGTTAAAAGAAAGAAGGGAACGGGAGGGGGGAATGAAAGTAGAGGAATGGTTGCGCGCCTGCCTGAAGTCGTATTTCGGTGATTAAGCGTATGTTACTGGCCCGTGAGACCGAGACGTCGTTAATTGAGAATATGACGGAAAAGCGTGGCACTTAGCGCCGAGCGAAAAAATGAATTTAAATTGGCGGCTCCTTTGCGCGCATGCAGCCTTCGCAGCCTAGCCTGAATAACAGATGCGGCTATGCGCAAGATGAACCTATGCCCGAGAAAAAGAAATGATAAACGGTCAGCGAAATGGATCTACGCTAAGTGTTGGTGACAGACAGCCTGGATCTTCAAGCCTAAAGTGTCAACGCCATTTATTTCTTGCGTCATAAGCATGCACTGATCAGGTGCGAAACAATAACAAATAAAAAAACACTTCAAAGGAATATTCCGCCTAGGACCGCTTGTAGAAGGAAGCTGAGGAAGGTGGACGACGATCATCTTCGACTACAAATATTTTGAAGACGTGCTGGCAGCGAGCACTGGAATCTTTGCTAATGTACAATGTTACCTATGTTATATTCTGTTAGTTCTGTAAATGTTCCTTTCTCTTTTGTATCTGGCTTTGTTGCCCACTTTTATGCTCGCCTGTTTGAGGTTTTGTATGCTGCTCTGAATCTTTCTGTGTCTCTTCTGCTACGACCAAAGAATTGGTCGGCAGTATGTCAAAATAAATAATAAGTAAATAACTGAGAGAAATTGCTATTTTATTTAGTTTTATTTAGTTGTATTTATTTTCGTTTTATTAATACTTGTTTTTATTTCCTTCACCCTGTGACAAGCACAGAAGATTCAGTCGGTCTTTACAGTGACTAGTCTTCCCATTTTTCCTCTCGTCTTCTTTGCTCTCAATATGGGACATTTTACCTTGTCAGCTGAAATTCTGTCGCAATTACTCTTTTGATAATCTAATCAAGCCATCTTCCTGCAAGGTCACACATTCAATCCTTTATCGTCTCTTTCGGCAGTTCCCTGCACGAGTTCACAATATTAGTTCGTGCATATTCTAGAAATACCCGCCGTAGCGGAACATCTGCAGTGTAGAAGACGTCGAATGTAGCCAAATGTAGCATTTATCATCCCTTAAAGCAGTGGGTCACTTAAGGTATCATCATGGCAAGATGACGTCCTATCCCTGCGCCAAAATACTAAACACCTAGTTCTACTTCTGAAACGTGGCACGTCTTCGTTGGAAGTTGCATCATACTGCCCAACCGCATTAGCCAACTGTGCGGGCAAGGTGATGTAGACGATGATCCTTGCACGGCTGCAGAGGTATACGGAATGCCGTAATGTCTGCCCAGACGCCACGGCAGGTTTCCGGCGTGGTCGTTCGTCTATTTGACAATGTGTCATCGACCTGGTAATAGAGGACCAAGAAATTCAATGGTGGTTTGGCGGCAAATGAGAGAAAAAATGCATTAGCACTACGTCGCATCTCTTTGAGTTCCCGGATCTATGATTTAAACCGCATATATATATATATATATATATGCGTACACCTACACACTTTTCTAAGCTCTCCTGTCCTCCCTATACCTATACCGGCTTCAGACACTCCACGCACCTACACCTCTTTTTCCATTTTGACACTCTTAATGCTAACGCGTTAAAAGGCTGGAAGTTTATCTGCGCTGCATTCTTTCTAGACGTCAAAGGGGCATATGACGTCATACACGCCGCAATCTTTGGTAGGCGTGGGTGGCTGGATGCCTTGCTCAATGTACAGTTACCTCTCTTTCTGAGATCATTCTTTGTGAGCACCGATCATGGCCCTTCTATTGCGCATTACACCTGACGCGGCGTCTCCCAAGGCACTCAGCCCTATGCTGATTAATCAAACGTTGGATGGTCTCCTTGATCACCTTCTAACTACAGTTGAATTATCAATGCACGCGGATGATATCCCGTCAAAAGAACACGAACGCGTTGTTGTGTGTTATTGTGTAGAAGACGCACGCTTGGTGCGCCATAAAAGACGCAAGAACGGAGGACGAGAGCTGACGCCACCTTGAAATTCCCACACAAGCTCACAGCTGACGTAACGGATTTCGATGCCGTCTGCTCAAGCTCAGTTAAGTTTTCATCCGTAAAGATGGTATACAATGTATTCTAAAACAACCAAAGAGTAGACGTCGCAAATTTCAAGAACTTCGAACCAAGATGGCCTAAATTCTAAAAAGTTAACTTTGCAGTCCGTGACGTCACACTGACGTACCGGCCTTGAGGTTGCGGAAACTTTGACGGCCATTTCTTTTTCTAATAATTGACGTTATTACCGCGATATCAACGAAAGTAGAGTTCTCCGAAAATATTTATCAATATAAACTGATTCAGTGTTTCACTACAGTGTCCCTTTAAGGCAAAAGAAGTCTGCCAGTAGAGAGAGAGAGAGAGAGAAAGGAAAGGGGAAAGGCAGGGAGGTTAACCAGAGAAAAGGTCCGGTTGGCTACCCTACGCTGGGGAGAGAGGGGAGGGGGAGGTAAAGTGGTAAAAAAGTAGAGATAAGGAAAGGAAGGAGAATAGACACACAATCACAGTCGGTCACTGTCACTGAATACTGTCATCACACAGCACAGTGACACTTGAAGCACTGTCAACACCTGTTCAGGCTACAGCCGCCTGTCCAATTCTGTCGCCCTCAAGAACCAGTAAGAGGTAAGAGCCAGTAAGAGGTTATATAAGGGTACGAGGTATATACCTAGGTTATGTGAAAGTCGCGATTCACGGAGATGTACAATACCATGTAACTCGGTGACTCTTATTCACAAGTCCTTAATATATCACTAAACGCGCGCACGCAAGAAATAACCAAGAAACTTAACGTGCACGTTAACCACAGCTAATTAACCTTACGTTCTTTCTTGGTTTTCATGCCTCTTGGTTGCACACGGTCATGATTAAATGAAATAGAGCGCCTCTGCTTCCATTTTTCTCGTTAATTGATAGCGAGGGTCTCCGACATGGCAGGCATGTAGTATTAGATGGTTTATTAGCCGCGTTCCTGCTCTCCAATAGGTTCACGTGTTACGTGACGTCATCGGTCAAAAAAATATGTTGGCCAAAAATGGCTAACGTTCCTAGGTCTAGGCCTACATATTGCACATCAATAACCAAATTTGTGGGTGGCATGATGGCCGACGCCGCAGCACAAATGGTAGTGCATTGCACGCGTGATGCGAAGGTTCTGGGTTCGGATCCCATCGGCGGTACGTTTTCTTTTCCACTTTCATTTCTCTTGTCTTCGTTATCTCTACATTTCAATTTCAACCGAAGCTTATATATATATATATATATATATATATATATATATATATATATATATATATATATATATATCATAAGAAGCCAACAAACAATACCACCAAGAACAGCATAGGGGAAATTACATGACCTTATCAATTCAATTGAAGAAAAGTTAAGTTAATCGAATTGACAGTGGATGAAAAAAAAATATAACTGGCCTGTGGGCTACGAATCCGCGTCTTCGCATTACGCGTCCGATACTCCTGCCATTTGACCTACCGCAGCACGGTTTTCCCATCCATTTTCTGGGGTACTTATGTTTATCTACTAGGACTAAACCTTGGAGTGTTAGCCAGCGCCACATCTCACGGTCTTGACGGCAGATATGGAACATCTTTTTTTTTGTCGCAGGCGTCCCGTGTACGTGATCTTCTTGGGACAAGGCAACTGGTTAATAAACCCACGCATGCTACCTAAAGGCATCAATGTTGCCGGATTCGAGACCCCCAGAAAGAAAAGAAAGGAAACCAGGGGCCCGATTTTTATTAGCCATATCATAAGAAGCCAACAGACACCAAGGACTGCATAGTAGAAATTACATGTACTTATTAATGAAATCAAAGAAATAATTAATTAGTGAAAATGAAAGTGGATAAGAAAGCAACTGGCCGCAGGTGGGACACGCAGGCTGGGCCCTTGGCTTCTTTTCTTCTCGTTCATTACATTGCGAGGCCTGGAATCCGGTATCATCGAGGCCTTCAGGTAGCATGTGTGGGTTTATCAACCACTTGCCTTCACCCAAAAAGATCACGTACACATGAGGCCTGCGACAAGAAAGGATGTTCCACATTCGCCGTCATGGTCGTAGGCTAACACTGCCAGGTTTAGTTTGATCAACCATAAACATAAATGCCCCAGAAAGTGAATGGGAAAATGCCGCTGCGGTAGCTCACTTGGCAAGAGCATCGCATGCCTAATGCGAAGACGCGAGTTCGTGCCCCACCTGCGGCCAGTTGCTTTTTCATCCACTTTCATTTCCATTAATTAATCATTTGTTTAATACAATCAATAAGTACATGTATTTTCTCCTATGCTGTCCTTGGTGTCATTGTTCGTTAGCGTCTTATGATGCGACTAATAAAAATCAGGCCTTCAATTACCTTCTTTCTCGTGTATATATATATATATATATATATATATATATATATATATATATATATATATATATATATATATATATATATATTTAAAGAATAGCAAAGTCACGAGTTACAAATAACATATCCTCTTGCGTACACCTATTCTATATATATATATATATATATATATATATATATATATATATATATATATATATATATATATATATATATATATATACACACACAGCTGCAATACTATCGGAGCATACACACCAACAAAATCGCTCTCCTGCACACGTAGTGTCCCAAGAAAGAGTCGCAGGCACTCAGCGTTACGTTTTACGGGAGCGCTTTCGCGTCTCTTATGATTCGATCACAGTAGGCTCACGAGACTCTTCCACATCTAATTCCGCGGCGGACGCGCGAACAACAAGACGCGAGCGGCCGAGGAATGAGGAAAGGAAGTCCGGAAGGAAGAGAGGAAGAAGAATCGCCGGGGGAAGAGGAGGAGGGGGGACGAAAAGCGGGCTTCTCCTCCGCTCCCACCGCAACCTACGCACGCGGCGGCAACCGCCCGCTTTACGCACGCACGCGCGCCCGCGCGACCCCCTTCTTTTTACGCGCACCGCCGGGGAGGGGCCGGGCGCGCGAGCTTCGATTCAGTCGGCTCCCGACGGTGAAGCTGTGGAGACCGCTCCCGGCGCAGTCGCTACCGACGCCGCGCGCGCTCTGGAGGTGCTTCAACCTTTCCGGCGCGTTTGTGCGTTGTTTCGCGTAGCTTCGACCCTCCTGTCTCTCCCTCCCCTTCTCTCTCTCTCTCTGTATCAAGCCGCCGCCAGGTGATCGGCGACCGCGTTTCCCTTCGGAAGCTGCGGAGATCGGGTGCCCGTCGCTCAGATAGAAAACACGGAACCTGCCGGTGGATTTGTGCCTCTTCGCGTTGCCTCCGACCTAAGCGCACGCCTCCACGTGTACGTGTTGTGTGTTTACAACGATGCGTGCGATAGCCGAAGTGTTGTCCCCCGATTACTTCCCTTTGTGAGTTTCACCTTTCCGGCCACCTGTTTGTAAGACGCGCCTGTTCGTGCGTGAAAGGTGGTTCCCTGCCGCCGCGAAGTGAGCGTCTTGAAATCAACTTCCTCCACCTGTGGTAAAGTACGCTGACCGTTTACGTGCCTTTTCTTTCTTTCTCGTCAAAATTTAATTATGAATTTTTCAGAGATCTTCCACAGAAAGAAAGCTTGGTGCGCCGATCTGCCCGCGAACCACCGTAGATGTGTGCTTCGTGCAACGTTTGGTGACGCAGTGTTGAATTTGTCCGACTGAAAGGAGCAGTCGCACTTCAACAGGAGACAGAACTTTTATACCCACTACTAACGTCAAGCTGAATATTTCTCCGGCGAACAAAACCACCATCTCCTCTCCCCCTCCGACAATCGTACGCGCTTGTGCAGTCACGAGACAACGTAACCCGAACCATTTCAGTGAATTTTCGAGGGTGCACTCCGACAAGATTTCGGACGTGCCTACAACACGCGCGCAACGTACGTTTCCGTCACGCTTCACCCTGCCTGCACTGACGGCACCGTCCGCTAGCCGCCGTTGCCGCTCCACCCGCCGCCCTGCGCCCAGCCTGTACCATGCGGGCCACCGCGCCGCAGCATGCCCATAGCGCGTCCGGAGAACCTGCCGGAAGAGCTGTGGCCGCAGCCGTCCACGTCGACCGCGTGCCTTGAGAACAACGACCCCGGACCGTCCACCTCCAAAGCAGCTCCCTCCGAGGGCAAGGCTGCTCCCTCGTCCAAAGTCGTTCGCGTCGCCGAAGCCGGCACCGTCGCACAGGCCGACGATGAACGGATCTCGGGAGCCGACGCCTCGACCGGCGGCCACTCGACCGAAGGCAACGGCGACGCGAAGAGCTGCGGCGCCGTGGCCGCCGCGGTGCTCCGGTGTCCGCGGCCGCGCCAGTACCGCTCCAAGTCGGCCGTGTCGACGGACCCCAGGAGTCCCTACTACATCAGCCAGGGCATCCAGAACAACGAGGCCGTGCGGCGGTCGCCCAGCGTCTCGTGCGTGCTGGACGCCATCCGGCGCGAGACCCAGGAAGGCGGCGACGTGCCCGGCGTGTCCAAGGCCGCGCTCGAGAAGCCCAGCGTGTCGACCATCCGGCAGCACTACTACCCGGAGGGCGGCTGGGGTTGGGTGGTGTGCGCGTGCGCGCTGCTGGTGCACATGCTCACGCACGGCGTGCAGGGCGCCTACGGACTGCTCCTGATCGTCATCAGGCAGCAGTTCCACGACGACGACGAAGCCTACACCTTGCACGCAGGTATGGCATTGCGCGTTGTCTTGTAATCGCGAGCTATATAACGCGCTACTGGGTTCCAATTCGTATTGAGAAAGATGAATATGTGGTCCCCTATAGCGTCCCGTTGTATAGCGACGGTGAAGAGCCAGGGCACTGCCAAAACTGTCAGTCACAAATCTACCTCTTTATTGGGCGAACTAGTGCCCAGAAAAAGGAAGTAACACACGATGCACAATGATAGTGGTAAGCAAGTCGTCGGTTGTCAAAATCTTTACGGACGGGTCAACTCCGTCCGCTACCTGTACGCGCCCACCACAGTATATTCCCACAATCACTCGTTCTCGCTTACGTTCGAGAACGTACAACAGCATTCGTATCGCGCGTGTTCTAATTGGAGACGACTCCTTCGCTACAGAATGGCTGACTACGTTCAGGAACTTTCAGCTATAGTAGGCATGTCTTGTGACCCTCGGTAAATTGGTAAGTGACATAATTTTTCAAAATCATTGCCGTCAATTATCACAACAATGTAATGTGATATTATATACTAAGCACTTAGCGGACTAGAACGGTTCGCATAAGGACAGATTCCGACCAATCCAATAACAAATACGGCATATTATAATCGCAGGCTTATGGACGAAGACAAATAGTGCTACGAACGAAAGGCCCTGTAATATCGGCTATTGATAACGCGTTTTCGCAATGGTTACCGTGCCAAGTGGCCTAAAAACTTGACTTTCTTCGTTGCTAAACGTAGCAGAACGAAAAATAAATGTTGAGTAATGATTTGACGGCCAGTGTAAAAGGCTGTCGTTGTTTCGTTCGCAGAAACGCCCACCAACTGATCTGACATCACACGTCAAACATAGGGGTACGAGACAGCGGCTCGACCGTTGCCATAGCGACAACCGACGGCGGCTGCAGTTTACAGCACCCTGTAAGCGCAAAAAAAAAAGAAGAGAGAAAGAAAAGACAGAGAAAAGAACTGACAAAAAATATGATGTTACGGCCATTCGGTCTGTCGGAAGTCTCATGAGACCTCCGGTGTAGGCTGTACGGCCTGTTATATGCCGTGCATAAGAACGCTGACCGCAAGAGGCGATAGGGTGCCCATGTCGAGGGATACGGCGCTGAGCGGATGAAAGACGTGCGCTTCTGCGTTCAGCTTTCCTGCGTTAAGAGTGGGTGGACTGAGCGTGACGATTTACAAAAGTTCAGTCTGTATTGAGCAAAGATGTTGTCATCTTTCAATATCGCTTGTTACTCGCAACTATCACCACCGAAAGAATAAACTAGAGACAATAAAGCTGACATTACCGACTGATGATTCCCGTTCTTTCCGAGGTTTAGCGAACAATTTTCACATGGGGAATCTTGAAGGACCAGTACAATTCAAGGCGCAAACGGGTTGGATAGCTTAAAATTATGCTAGATGCTTTGATCCCATACGTGACCACGCTGTTCAATTGATGCAATTTTCGTGGTGTGGTTTGCCCATCATACAGCATTTAGCAACATCCTGCGGTAATTTAACCCCATATAGCACAAACACTATTCCAAATCAAGGAAGATTAGAAGCGAATTGGTTACCTTTAATTCTATTGACAGAGAGCACTATTGTACCAAGACAATCAAAGGGTATTTGAGGTACAATTTACTTAATATAGGAACTGAATCATTTTTTCTGATCTTAAGGATTGCTGAGCTATCCATAACTAAATTTTCACTTTAGTGTGCAAAAACACTAAATTTTCGCTTTAGTGTGCCAAAAACGCTACTAGGGTACTGCGTTAAATTTTCATTGCTTAAATCAACAATTCGAGGCATCAAATTCAGCACATCAAAAAGGATACGTTGGGCTTTCTCGAGTAAAGGTATGTGAAGCAATTAGCTTTCATCCCCGCCCTCACCGCTGTCCCATATGATCACAAAATGCATCAGAAATGTTTTGAATTCCTAGACCCTAACGTGAGCAGCCCGTAACGATCCTCAAAACACGTGCGTGAAATGTTTCGGTTGACGGTGCACGAAACTTGAATGAATTCAGGCCGCTATATTAGCATCGCAGCAGGAGAGGGTGTTTTGTTCAATTATCTTATACGGTAAGTGAGCGCTGCAAGCGATATCGGTAACGTTTTTTATACATTTTCGCAGTGGTGACCTCAAATGAACCGAAGACGCAGTCTATAAGCAAATGTTGAAAATGTACTCTGTGCGTTATCAAGTACTAGAGCAGTATAATTAAAGAAATATCAAGATACGCAATAAATACATCTTAAATCAAAGATCATGTGGAAAAGTAAAACTAAGATCCCCAAAAAAACGCATATCGCATCTCGACGCCATATATTGGCCACTACCGCCTCGACAGCAGTGAGAGATCTTGAGATTGTTTCTCATAATTCATTGGTAACACTAGGTGCAAGAATACCAAGAGTTGTGTGGCCTAGTTGTCAAAACTAAGTGATTTTGGTAGTAAGCTCAGGCACAAATATTTGGGGAAAAACAAGAACACGGAAAATTCAATATCCTATGTGCTGCGTTCGTGTAGAGCTGTCAGTTGCACTTGAGCAGCTCCACGTCTCGGTTGTGTGCGTTTGTTTCTGCCCGATGCGGTTCATATTGATCTGTGTCGACCTCGTGGTATATGAAAAGACGACACTGGACCGCGTCCGGGCCACATTGTCATCGCGGCCTTGATGAGAAGTCCCCGCTATGCTTGCCTACCATATCATCGCTTTTGCGGGCGCTGCCACGTATACATGTAAGCGTAATCGTTTCCGGACATGCGCTCGAACGAAGAACAGCGACGGCTTCTGACGTAGCATATATCGTGATTACGGCCAGGCGTATCTGTATGTGTGGTCGTGGCTTTCGCGACGTGATGACTCGTAAATCTTGCGGAGGCAGTTTTATCCTTTGTTATGTGCTCAAAATCCGACCCGGTAAAAGAAAGAAAAAAACAACAACAAAAATACTGTAACAGCAAGAAAAGCTCGGAGGTGCGAGATCTGAAGACTATAGCGTGGAGGTGTAACCTCACTTGATATACATATATATATATATATATATATATATATATATGTATGTATCACCCCAAAATTCACCGTCACTGCGTTTTTTTCTTTCTGATTCCTTTTTTTTTGTACCCGATGAATGAACGTCTCTCGGTCGATGTGCGATGTACGGTAACGCAACAGTGGACGGTATGCTTTTGTGCACAATCGCAATCGTGTACTCTACCCATACACACAGCGGCACTATTGAAAGGTGCAACTTGTGAAGCCCAAAATGAGAAGCCTTGCTTGACTTTGAAGATTCGCTGCTGCAGGTTTTAGTGTCTGGTCTCGTTGTTCATACGTATACGGGTGTGTTGACTGCGGTCCATTATTTTAGAAGCCTTAGATGAAATCTAAGCGTTGTCACACAAGCTTTCTGAGCACTTCTTGCTGCGAACCGGGCGTAGGACTCCTGGGAAAGCGCCAATTTTTATAAAAAAGATACATCTGCTCACCGCACCAGTCAATGCCACTAATAACATAGCCATGTAGTATACGTGTAGAGTTGATACTACGATGTGTCGCGTATCGTGCCAGGTCTTGCGCTTTCTCTCTTTTTTTTCGTGCGTGTGTTTAGCGTGCTTATACATAATTGTATGACCTCCCGCAGCCGCATCGCTGCATTTGACTTTATCATACTTCGTGTTATCTGTAGTCACAAAGGGAGCGATAGTTACTCCGATAAAAGAACGAACTATGAAAAAAGAAATTTCCTGCAAAATGACGGGAAAAACCCACGCATATATTTTAGTAAATCTACAGAAAAAGTAAGAAACAAAACAGAAAAGTTATGTCACTAAAGTTGTCATACTTTGTCTTTCATTATTTCACATTTTTAGCGTGGTTTACCACACACCTATACAAAAGTAAATGAAAGATGTTGATGTGCTCACTAGAGTTTCAATCAAACGACGATTACGAACTCTATTTTAATATCAATGGCGAATGTGTTATAACAACTCGGAAGAAATACTCAACGAAAACTGAATTCTTATTGAGTCTTCTAGGGAGCTAAAAAAAAAACATTTTTCTAAGTGTGAGCTGCCCAGCTTCATAAGCTATTTATCGCAAATATAATACCGACTATTCGTGTTTGCTTTTCGAAACCCTGCTACTGTTCGCCGATCTCTTAGCGAGACACACCGTTTTCTTTTCTTCCATAGCTCGTTCCAAAGGCAGTCGATTGCTTTAATGAAACTTATTTCTCGCAGCTTAGCAGGTAAGTACTGGCAGAACGCATTAATTATAAAGCCTCTCCCGCTGCGAAGCATTACTGTTGTACCCCTTATGGCTGGGAGGGTCGTTTATGACGCTTATTCCTACAGTGTTGGAATGACCGCTAGTCTGTCGTGCGACTCCTGTAGGTGCAAGGAAACTATCGAACATCTACTGCGCACCTCTCCCCGGTAGACGTTGAGTGCTTCTTCCTCTCAAAGCAATTTTAAATTGGCTAGATCCCAGACAATCTTCTGGGTAAAATATACTCGGACCGGGGTCACATCCGTCGCTGCTACGAAGAAAAATAAAGAAGAAGCTATTAGCACGCGAGTTCAGTTCCTGGAGTGCGCCGGCCTGACTGACCATCTATAATTGCACTCTGCATGCTCGTGCATGCACGAAGTGCTCAATGTCTAGGTGTTTCTTTTCACATTTTCTATTTTACCAAGTGTAAGGCAGAAATCTAAGGGATCGTTTTGTAAACTTTCTTGTCTTTCCTCTGGTTGCTTTTCTTTCTCTTTGAACGGTACATCATCATTAAGAACTCTAAGCATGTTTCTTTGTCCCCCACTATTATTCAACCTGTGAGTGATGACGCTCGATGTGATAGCGCCGTTGTGCGATAACGCCTCTTTCTTCTTCTTCTTCTTTTTTTTTTTTTTGCTGAATGCGCAATAATGCAACTGGAAGCGTTTTACTTCTAACCCTTCCATCTAGCACGTCCAGTTAAACCTGACAATACATACCAAGCATCCGCCTAGTATCCGCATGGTCGGCAGAACAACGCTCCTGCGAACCAATCGCAAGGCAACGCTCACCGCTACAGTCGTCGTCAGCTATTGGATACCGACTAAGAAATGTGGCAACACGTCACCACTATATCAACCGCGCGTGTGTTCCACTGAGATGACAGCTACGAAGCCTCCAACGGTGCCTCGTCAACCGCCCACCCACCATTCCCTCGTGGCCGAGGGTTCCTGCCAGCTCCGTACCGTTCATCTACGTCACGCGCCTGTCGCGGTCAGAGGCGGCACCTCGGAACGCGCGCTTTTTTTCGGACCACGCGGCGTGATCGGGAAGAGCGCGCGCGTCTAGCCGCCACCCACGTCGGCGCTTGCTTTGCCGAATGCTATACAGCGCTCCTGGCCCAAAACGTCGCCCGTTGGCACCACGGTAATTTGTACGCGGTGCACAGCACCGGAAGTACGGGTGAACGCCGTGCTCCTTTCTTTTTTTATACTTTACTTCCTGTTCCCTTCGTTTCCGCTTCCTCTCCCTAGAACACCCGTTTTTCTCCCGTATACGCCTTTTCATCTCTTTCTCTCTGATCGTCCGGCCTCCCGATTTTCACTCGAGCAGGCGGCTCACGTATACACTGCAAACGAGTGCCGTCTTCTGTTCCTGAACGGAGAACACGCGGTTGTAAGCACGCACGCACGCACGCACGCGCGGCCATACGAATGTTCGCGGACAGGTCGTATGTACGAGCCGAGATTCGGACGAGCGCTGGCGCCTATCGATGATCGCAAGAACGCAGAGACGGATGAAAAGCAGGGAGTGGGGGGAAAAAGGGGTAAACACGTGGAAAAACACCGCAGGGACGACAGTAAAGAAGTTAACCGGAGTGGAAGCAAAACAACGCAAACAGAGCAAACGCCTGGACGCTGCCGACCCGGTAGACGCGATTTATAATCACCCAACCGGACGCCGCCGCCGTCGTCCCGGAAAAAGCCAGCGCCGCGGCGTCGGACCGGCGCCTCGGGGCCCATGGCTAGCCGAGCACGCGGCTGCGCTTCGACGAGTTTAGGAGGCTCGTTGATGAAAGCAAGAAAACAGAGAGATCTCCGCTCTCCTGTTCCTCGCGCGTAAAGCACGTCGACGGCTTGTTGTGTTCCTCTATTGGAAAAGATATGCGGCGACAGCGTTTAGCGCTTTGCAATTATGCCGGGACACAGGTTAGGCCTGCGGTGCGGCATCGCTCCCGGTGGAGGTGTGCATCGCTCCCGCCGAATGGGACGGCACGCCTAGCCCGTATATGCGTGCTCATAAACTCTTCGTGTTATCTCGCTTAAAGACGAAGTTCTAAAGAGAATTCCATGGCTTACCACACATATATATATATATATATATATATATATATATATATATATATATATATATATATATATATATATATATATATATATATATCCCTTCGTCAGAACTGCCAAAGAATTGAAAGGTTATTCGCATTCCATGCATGCACGGTAAATCAATAAAAGTATCTAACACTTTAGCACGACTTACGGCGATGATGACTAGCTCACGTATAAATATGTACACTTTCCCGTTGGATCTCAACCATTTTCCTCTGAAACCTGCACCTGCTTGAGAAATATCGCGCGCAACTACACACACACACACACACACACACACACACACAAAAGAAAGAAATCTCCGACTGTAGACAGACCAGGAGAGTAAGTATTCGTCTCTTCTTTCGTCCCAGTTCTTCGGTATGCGTATGCCATCGTCCCAGTATGCCATCGGTATACAAGAGTCCAGTGAGCACATCACACTAGTAGCCCCGGTCCCGCGTCTGTGTGCCTAAATAGATGCTGACACTCCTACTCAACTCCACTTCAGCTGCATATTTGGAGCGCAAAAAAGTCTCGGGAGTGCTATCCTTTGACGAACATTTTTTACCTAGCTCCTTTTATGCTTCAACCTCAATCGGGGATCCCGGCCAGGCAACACTAAATAACATGTTATAGCCCGTCCAGAATCGCAGCACCCGGTTTATTCTTTCTAGATATAATCGCTATCCTAGTGTTTCCTGAATGAAACTAACGCTTGACCTAACACACCTCGCTATTCGAGGTGTGTTAGGTCAAGCTGGCTGTAATTCTTCCATAAAATATGTCACTTTGATGAGATACCTATATTTAGGGAACAGTTGCTCCATCAGCCATCGCCATCTCGCAATGATCATTTCCAAAAAGTTGGTGCACCCCTTAGTCTCGTGAAAAATTTGCTCGGACTCATTTATACCAAGAACGTCGGATGACTGAAACCAACTTCCTGCCTCTATTACTGCCACCTCTAAGTCCAAGAACTTCAATACCACATCCAACGCTTATATTTGTGCTTGCCGCTCCTCTCTGTAAAGACTTCGGGCGATTGAGAGAACAAAAATAAATAAAGTAAGCTCGCGGATTTACGCTCACCGTGTGCAATTATCCACACATCTCGTCGGTGCCTCCTTGTGCTCCACTACGGCCCCGCTCACGGCGCCTGCTGTGTGGATCTCCTAGCTTAGGCTGTGCATTTTTTTTTTCTTGAAGACGATCTATCTTCACGGAGCTTAACGCGATTGGCACTGAAAGTGCCTTTAGCTGGCTATCATAAGTAAAGAATCAGCAGCACGTAAGTCTTGACGCGCTCTGTCAACTCTAGAACCACCTGAAAAATACCATCACCAGTGCCACCCCCACCGCTACCCCCGTAACCATCATCCATCATAGGCGTAATCATAACCGTCACTGCAAAGATAGTGAGTGTGCCAAGAGCTTAAGAGTATCACCACCGTCAAATTCGGTTACGCCGATCAAACGTTGCTCAATTAGACGAGATTGTTGCTGCATAGTGAAAAAAAAAAGTTCTTGATCTCATCATCACTTATTACCTTCTGATGGCACTACCGTTACTGCAGCTCTGGAGTGACGAGCTGAATCATTGCTGAAGAGACGCTCAGGTACGGCTGGTTACCCTAGCTCGGGGGCATTTTTGATCGCATTACCGACGTACTGGATAATGCATTTCTCTTTATGCCGCTTTCTTTATTACTACTGTAAGCTGTTAGATTCGTTAGTGAAAAATTTATCCTTGTAACTAACAGCACACACACACACACACACACAAAAAAAATATGAGCCCTGTCATAATGGGTAAAAGGAAAGCTATGATTTAGTAAAGCAATGAAGGGGGCTAGTTGGTGAACGTTCATGGTTATATTGCGCTTAGTTTAACAGTGACGATATTAAGTGAAGGACAGGACGTGGACGTACGTAGCACAAACTACCAACTGTTTAATGCTGTTAAAGAACGCACTTATATACAAGGAGATATCGCGCGGGGAGGGGGGAGATATAAAAAGATATGAGAAGGTGACGACATGTGATCATAGTTCGGGCAAGGCATATACATCGTTCACTTGCACCCGTTCGCCTTGGCAAACTCGACCTCAGCTTCGATAAGCGCGATGGACGGAGTGCTTATGCACATCTCTTTTTCCTTAGCTATCGCAAGTGCCTCCCATATTTCTCGCTCTGTTTTTGTTTTTGATGTGCCAATGACTGTGGTGCTTTCTAGTAGCGGAGAGCATTTGCATTGTTTGCAATGCGCAGCCAAGTTGCTAGGTGCTGTCAGAAGCTGGCACGTGTATTTGTGTTCCCGTAACTTATCGTTTAGACAACGTCCAGTTTGCCCAATGTATACTTTCCCGCAATCTAGCGGGATTTGGTAAACCACTGAAGTAGCACATTCCACGTACTTTTTCACGTGCTTAGTCTGGCAGACCGTAGCACTAGGATTGCCCTCTGGGTTATGCGTTCACCGTCTTGCACATGCCTTTTAGTTTTTGCGGAGCGGAGAACAGTACTTGAACATCATAAAAAAGACAGCCCAATGCCATGATGTTCAAGTACTGTTTGTTCTCCGCTGCGTAAAAACTAAAAGGCACGTGCAAGACGGTGAACGCAGGACCCAAAGAGGGCAATCCTAGTGCTACGGTCTGTCAGACTAAGCACGTGAAAAAGTACGTGGAATGTGCTACTTCAGTGGTTTACCAAATCCCGCTAGATTGCGGGAAAGTATACATTGGGCAAACTGGACGTTGTCTAAATGATAAGTTACGGGAACCCAAATACACGTGCCAGCTTCTGACAGCACCTAGCAACTTGGCTGCGCATTGCAAACAATGCAAATGCTCTCCGCTACTAGAAAGCACCACAGCCATTGACACACGAAAAACAAAAACGGAGCGAGAAATATAGGAGGCGCTTGCGATAGCTAAAGAAAAAGAGATGTGCGTAAGCACTCCGTCCATCGCGCTTATCGAAGCTGAGGTCGAGTTTGCCAGGGCGAACGGGTGCGAGTGAGCGATGTATGCCTTGCCCGAACTATGATCACATGTCGTCACCTTGTCATATCTTTTTATATCTCCCCCCTCCCCGCGCCATATCTCCTTGTATATAAGCGCGTTCTTTAACAGTATTAAACAGTTGGTAGTCTGCGCTACGTACGTCCACGTCCTGTCCTTCACTTAATATCGTCACTGTAAAATTAAGCGCAATATAAATAACCATGAAAGCTATGATGCCCACGATTTCATATCCTTACTTTGTTTTTTGTCTTGGCTGCCACGCTACGCACTGGAGTGATTATTTAATGCCCTTACGCAATTTCTCTGTAGTTATTGAAGTTTACTGCTCTTCCATATGTTGAATACATACACCGAAGTAGATTGCGCCCAACAGGAGAACGTGTTCGATGTGACGCTGTTTAAAGTTTGTCATTTTGCCCGCTGACTTCATTTGTCTATAGTTTGTTCTTGTTACGTTCATTCACTGCATGCTCCAAGCCTTATCGTTCTCGGCGCACCAGCATGGTACGGCGCACTAAAAAAGGCTGAAGGAAAACAACAAACAGTTAACGCGCTCGTCTAGTAATTAGTGGGCACCACTAATGATCACGCTTGGTGCGGCTATCAAACGGCGCAATGAACAGCGAAAAGTCGAGATCCATTGCATGAAGCACAGACAAACAGAACGGTCGATATCCTGAAAAAAACAAAACGTAAGTGGAAATTTGTCCGCACACGCATCCTCAGGACGTCAGACGGCGAGATCGATGCGGCAGCACAATCAATAACATAACAGAGAGAAGAGAGGCGGCAACAGTAAGACAGTTAATTGATATTCCTGCTGTCTGTTTCAATACTTCTGGCCTTTCGTTTTAAGGCACCGAATTTGTCTTTTGCTGACGTCACAAACATTGAGGAACTTTTGCAGAGCTAATACAAAGCCGCATCTATTGCACTCAAGTAAATTGCAGACGTACGTGAGAAAACGCTAAACATAACATCCGATTGATTGAGCTGCCTGGATTTCAATTAATGGCAGAAACTTCAGGTTTGCGTGTGATTCTTATGTAAAGATTTATACTTCTGAAATTCATTATTTGAATATTTGCCTGCATAGGAATAGCCAGCGCCTATTAAAGGCGCCAGCATCTCCTTCTTGTATAAAAGAAAACGCGCAGAAGCCACCGGCGGATGATTGTCAATCTAAACGAACAATCTGAAAGAACGATCGAGCCAACGAAAGAGCGAGCGAGAGAGAGAGAGAGAGAGAGAGAGCGAGCGAGAGAGCGAGAGAGAGAGAGAGAGAGAGAGAGAGAGAGAGAGAGAGAGAGAGAGAGGGGAACAAACAAATGTTTTCCGACCACCGACCGTCGACCACTGAGCAACCCCGAAAATGGCCGAAAGGGCCAAGGAAAGCTATTCGCTTTGAAAGGCCTACAAAGTATCCGAGTAGAACGTCTTTTTTGTTACACGGCTCGGGGAAGAGGTTGAACTCGAACGATATGGTCACCCCAATGCACTCACGGTCGAATAGTTTCAGTGTTTTCAGCGCAAAGAAAGGCGACAAGAACTGGTACTCATGCCTCTTATTCCACAGAGCAGGAAAAAAAAAAAAAAAACGCCGAGCACCAGTTCTTTTTTAGAGTTTTCGAAAGCTTTCTATAATGCTGCTCAGTGCCGCCTCATCTCTAATCTACTTGTGCTCCGATTCGATTCACATTGTTTAGGCTTCGGAACCTCGTCTCCTTGCATCAGCAGTTCACAGTCGTAAATAACTTTTCATCGCCTACTTCCGAAGTTACTTCTGATGTACCGCAACGCAGTCTATTGGTCCTCTGTTTTCCTTGGTTTCATTAAATACAGTCCGACTGATCTATCATCGAAGGTAACACTTTACAGTGAATATTACGTTACATATTGCACTGTTAAATATGTTCACAACCATGTGGCTCCGTGGAACGATTTTGACGTTGTAAGCACCTGGTGGTGTAGGTCGCAGAGGTGCCCCAAACACTATGGAAATGAAAATTTGTTTAATTCTCCCATAAGCGTTCTAACTCTCAGCTTCCTTATTTCATTAAAAAAAGGCTGCGGGCTTTCCACCATTGTCACACAAATATTTCGGAATTTATCTCACGCCTACTTGCTCTGACAGCTCACATATAATGGAAGCTTGTGCAGAAAGAAGCTTTCAGATCTCTGCGGGATACTCGCGCCTCAATTGGCGAAATTATTCAGCTGCTGTCCGCAACTTGGCATACCAAACATTCGTTCACGCGCAGTTAGAATTTGCCTCCTCAGCATGGTCACTCCAGCAAACTTACCGGGAGTTTCACGCTAGGATATATACAGCATGTAGATGAGCGCGTTTCATTTCTCGTAATCATGACAGGCTTAGCCAAATACTCAAAAGAAATAAGGTATTTCTATACAGCCGTTAGCAACTCGACGCTTCATAAATATTTATCTCTTTCGTTCTGATCTACTCGCGGCACTCGATCCCACATTGTCTCTTCAAGCTCCTGCACGTATATGTCACGTCGAATTCACACGTATTGCGGCAGCGACTATATCACATCACGTGACGGGCCTAGTGCAGTGCTCCGGTACACTTACGTAGCGCTTCGATATAACTGCCACGTTTACATCAAACGGTTTTCACGTGACCAAGTTAGAAAGCAGAGTTCTTGATTACATGCGGCTTTTTCTTTTCTCACTTTTTTCGCTTTTTGTAAACGCTTAAAGGTTGTTCTGTTGAAAACGAGGGTTTATCGAAAAAGGCTTAGAAAGTCAGTTCTGCGGAAGCCCGCTAGGTGGAGCAAAATTATTTAAAGCGAAAGTTTTCATCCGTTCAATAGCAGCACGGATTCTCCCTTTCGATATCGACTCCATTATATCGATATCCATTCGAGGGCAGTTCTCGTATAGTTGTTTCCTCCAGTTTACGGGAGGACTGCTCACTTCATTCTACGGTGTAACGTGTTCATTCACCACTCGTGGCGCCACAACGAAAGCCCGCTATAATCCCGTAAGTGGGTCGCTTAGAAAAAAATAAGCGTGTTGGAAGAAAGCGGTTTCATGAATTACACTTGACTGAATTGTGTGGCTTTTCGTGCCAAAACCACAATTTTAATACGAGGCACGCCGTAGGAGAGCACTCCGGTACAATTTTGGCCACCTGGGGGTTCTTTAACGTGCACCTAAATCGATGTACACGAGCGTTTTTGCATTTCGTCCCCATGGGAAGGCGGCTGCCGCGGCCAGGATCGAACCCACGACCTCGAACTCAGCAGCGCAACGCTATAGCCACCATGCTACAGCGGCGGGCAATGCTTTCGTTAAGCCTCGCCTCAAGCGCGCTGTGCACTGCATTTCTCGCCGAATCGCAACCGAAGATCGCCACTTCGTGAAACTCGTGGAGCCGACAAAAAGGCTTATCGAAATGGAATGTTCCGCGTCGCGGCACAATTCGCTTTGGCATTCCATGCGATATGAGAAGCGCCGACGCCGTAAGGAATCACGAAATAGATCTGGTGAAACAATATATATATATATACATATATATGTGTGCGTGTGTGTGTGTGTGTGTGTGTGCGTGTGTGCGTGTGTGTGTGTGTGTGTGTGTGTGTGTGTGTGTGTGTGTGTGTGTGCGTGCGTGCGTGCGTGCGTGCGTGCGTGCGTGCGTGTGTGTGTGTGTGTGGAGTTAGAACGAGGCCGAGGACATCAGAAAGCGTAATTTATCGGTCTCATTTATCATATATATATATATATATATATATATATATATATATATATATATATATATATATATATATATATATATATATACATACACGCTCTGTTAAGTTCTCCTACCTCTACCATGTGACAGGCTTTCCACATTTCGCACACACTTACGTTTATTTTTTCTTGTTTTTTTAATCATTTTGACACTCCTTATACAAACGAATGACAAAAAAAGCCAGTGCTGGCTACTTCCTTACGAGGGAGCAATAGTTTGCCCTGCGTTTGACTTTTTTTCGCGAAGTTCGCATGCCGCCTTATGAGCACTCTCCGTTTACTCTGTTCAAAGCAGAGTAAACGCTATCACGGATTAAAAGAACTCTAAAAAATAGGAGTCAAACATGGAGCAAATGAACAGCCCCTCATGAAACAGTCACGACAACTACTTTTGTTCTTAGACTGCGCATCTGATGCGGTGGCTCACAGTTTCGGTGCTGCGAGTACGCAACACAGTTGCCACACGAAGATCTGGGTGCGCGTCACCGCTCTGATGCACTACAGACATGGCATACCTCGTTGATCATGTTTACGAATACGACCTAACACGGGCAAGATTTTCGCGTGGAAACCAAGGCATTCTGTTTTATAAGCTTAAGGCACATCTCGTTCAGCGTTGCTTTTACTTGCTCGAACTCTAAACCTACGTCACGACCGCATCAGATGTAAGCCAGTCGTTGATTTTATTTTAACGCGACATAATCCGCAAATGATGTCCTTCCATTCTATCCTCCCTTATACGGCATCACGCAGTCGCACACGCAAGCGCGTGTCCATATTACGCCACCCTCTACGGTTATTTCAGCGGGACAATGTGTCATTAGTAAATAAACCAAATGTCCATCAATCATATCAAATCGCTATTCCATTGGCCTAAGCTGGATGTTTTATGGTCTCGCTTAACTTACCATTGTTTCCTTCGATGGGCAAGAAGACCGTAAAGGGCCCACTTGTTGGAATCCTTAATACTGTAAATACAGAAAGAGGTAAGGAAAACACCGTTATACATGATGATTATCATTAAAACATTAGTTAATCTGCCTAGCAGCCTCTGTGTGATGAAGCATTTTTATAATGGTACGCTTAAAAACTGGGGGTTGAAACATGATACGTAGAGACAGCGAGCGCGGTGGACAAAACTATGTGAAGTAGAGCAACAACCAAGCAATAAAAGCAAAGCGGAGGTAGTAAAAGTGAGCACATCCTACGACGTGATTATTCACACCACTGCAAAACAAGAGAAGTGAAACATGTTGGTATATGCACAACACACAGGCATGTAGTATGTGTGCGCATCTTGAAGTCGAGCCATGTAATAGTCACTGCCGCAAACCATGCAGCGAAGAAAACGCAGGGTGCTGCATCTGAGATAATCGCGGCCGTACATGATTAATCAGTATTGTGCAAAGTACGGAACACGAAAGCAATTGAAGAGTTCGTGTGAGCGTTCTAGAAGTGTAAAGTGCTGTCCAGCGATTAAATGGAGCACTCCAATATGCGGCTCCTAATTAACTTTGCTGGCGTTCTAGCAGAAAGTGCAGGCTGTAGCTTTATTACTGTGGTAGGATATCGGAGAATACCACCGCGAAGCCATATACTACGAAGCAGGGCGGCTGCACACTTGTAAGAGTGAAACATTCGCGCGCGATCTACACTCACGTGTTCTCATTAACAATGGAGCGCGTTGTACGTAGATCGAGTTATTATAGTCGCAGCGCTAGATCACAGGGTGCAGCCAACGGAAGAAAATGCTGCTGAAAACAGAACAGACTAGGTTAAGGCCCTAGTTTTCGCAAAGAAAGCACATTATACTACCGCAGCCCAATACAAATAAAATTGATTTCTTTCTACTTGCCTTCTTGTCCCCTGTAAGCAAACGGAAAAATGAAGGATCCCTACAATTTTCTACAGTGTCCTGGAGCAGGTTCCCACGGCTACCCCCCGAAACAACGAATTCCTAAGTGTCACGATTAGATATTGTGAGCGCTGCTGGGGCCCTCAGGAAGACAAGTAGCTTGTTTTGTTTGGGTAAGCGTCAACGCACTTCAACCCTTACAGTGTTATCACTTCTGAATTTAAAAGCTAGCTTGAGTTACTACGGACGACGAACTACGCCAAGGCAGATGTTCATTCACTTGCAACCTGTCATGTAACTTTTCTCCTCATCCTTATTCTGCGTTCGTTTTTCATTTCCGAATGTGTGCAAACTCACCCAACAACGTACAGTACAGCATATCGTGAAGTGAACATGTAGCTGGTAATAAATCCAATATAACTGAAACACAGCTTAACTAGAGAGAAAGAGAAAAAGCAAGGAGAAGAAAGGCAGGGGGATTAACCAGACAACCGTCCGGTTTGCTACCCTCCACTTAGGAAAGGTGAAGGGAGAATATAAAGGGGAAAGAGAGGGGGAGTGAACACTGTGTGGGCACGCTGCACGGCGTGTAGCAAAGCGCCTTGACACCAAAGTCCAAGCAAATGCCCCGCCAATACATTGGGCTGCCGTCATTCTGCTGTCTGAAGCTAATCTCGCGGCTTCCTCATAGGTGGCGATGCGCGTTGTAGTCACCTGGGACAACCAAGGGACTACTGGTTGTTAGCAGTATGCTGCAATATGTGGCAGTATATCGTTAGAGAAAACAGCGAAATTTTTTTTTACTTCCTGAGGGCGAATAGAAGGTTGCGTGTGAGCCATTGTGCTTACTCAAGACTTGAAGGCACTGAATTGAAAGTATCCAGCCCTTGCACTTCACTTCGTGCTGGCAGAGAATGCAGCTTATTCGTGCGCATTCGAAAAATATTCATCAGAGCCCGCAGCATCAGAACCGCTTGCCGGTCTTCTTCGGACAATTTCTCAGGAGCCCCCGCTGCAGCACTCTACAGCGGAGCGTTGTATCACGCGAGGTGGCTCCGACTCCGGCTGTGGCATCGGCTGTGGCTTCAGCTGTGGCTTCGGTTGTAACTCCGGTTGTGGTACTGACTTCAGCTGTGACTTAGTAGTGTGGACTAAGCTGTATTGTTCTCGGCCATGACCTTGTTGTCAGATTTAGATTGGATTCCGTTAGGCCTAGGGGGCAGAGGAGGAGGTGTTGAGGCGTACTGTTCGTCGAGGCATCGGCGTTCTTTGAAGTATGACGGCGTTGGGAGCGTCGCTTTCTAACGGCTGCAGCAGCTTCCCGACGAACCAAACTGTCTCTCACCATCTGCTTCAACACTTCCCTTTCCTTCTTCATTTTGGGCACTCCTTCGAGGTAGCGTCATGGGACTCAAAGCAAGTGGTGAATTTGAGAACCGTCGCTGCACAGCAGTCTGCAAGCTGGTGCTCGGCGCAGGTGAGCAAACTCGTGTTCTCGCACACGGCGCCCACGTGTCTCAGCCTCACGCAATTGTGGCATTGGAGTGGCCTTGGGATGAATGGTCGCACGAGGTGTCTAAAGTGGCCCGCCTTAACGTGCAAGGGAGGAGACTCGCCCTTGAGGAGGAGTGTATTTTAATCAAGAGAAAAGAGGAGAGGTTGTCTCGTCCTTGAAAACTACCTTCACACAGCGGGATGCGCCGAGTCGAGACACGTGAGTTATGAAGAAACCAACAACGGCTGGCTTCACTAGAATAGGCAAGTCAGCGCTGGAGATGGACATGTCCACGTCGTAGATGACATCAGTAGTGGAACTACTGATTAGGGGGATATACAAGCGGACCTTCATGCCACCAAGTTCTGTAAGTTTACTCAAAAACATCAGTGCAGTCAGCGACGTCAATAGCTAACGCTTATTTTATGGGTTGACTCTGACGTCTGTGACTTGCTTTCGCGCCACCGCTTCAAGTTGCACCGAGAGAGACTGCCTGTTGAGTGGCCTCAGGATGTCGGTAGCGAGTTCTGGTACAAATAGAAACGTACCGACTGCGGTATTACGAGTTGGTCCTACCGTTGGTGTGCTAGAAGACAGGGACGCCCTGGTGTTTCTTCATATCGCCTTGCGGTTCCACCACAAGCTCAAAATCTTCATCGGAATAGCTCTCACTGCTAAGCGAGAAGCCACTGGTTTCTTCGCTGTCGGTGCCGTTACGGAAAACGGTCCGCATTCTAGACGCAGCCGCCATTGAAGTCGCCATCCCAAGCAGAGGCGCGAGGACGTCAGCGTGCATCAGCGTCGCGAACCATGGCGGCTCTCCAGAGATGTATCCAGAAATCGAGAGAAAACAGCTGAGCTAGAAAAATAGCGTCCTCGCTCGCAGACATTTCGTCTTCGTCCAGCTTTATTAGAGATGGAAGAATGGCTAGTAGGAATCATTAGGCTTACATCTAGTTATACTTAAGATATGTAGTTTTCTTGCCTTCGCGAAGCCAGCTATAGTCAGTCGTCACACACCAATGTGTGCTTCCTCTAAGTAACATGCCGTGGACCGTAAACTGAACGTTAAGCTCGTTCACCGTCTTAAGCAACACAGGACGCCCGCCACACCTACCGAACCCGAGCACGCTCAGCAGACATAAAACTGCTCGCGTGCCACGGAGGCTCGGCACACGACGCCGGCAGGCGCGAAACAATCGTTCGTGACGCCGATCGGGATCAAACTGTCTGGGCCCTTAATCCGGCCGCGTTATAGGACGACCCCCCTTGTGAGCGGTATGTGCTAGCTCCCCTGCATGCATAATGAAACGAGAGTTCTCGCCAAAAGGGAAACACTGTTTACACAGCCCAACGGCGCGCACGCTAAGCACGCGACCTCCTCCGCTCCTCCACGTCTTCTTGCATAACGAGGCTGACGACGACGACCGCACGCGAAGTTTGTCTTCGACCGACCTACATCGTTCGTGGGAAAGGGGGTGGAGAAAGCGGATTATCGCTCCTCTGGCGTCCCGAGTGGCAGCGGGAACAGGAGTGCATGCAATCGGATGCAGTGCGCTCATCTCTCCCCCGAAGCGTTCCCATGCTGATATCGCCCGATAAGATTGCGTGACGTTTTCCAGCTACGCAACGTACAGACCTTTGCCTCCGTTTTATGTACTACGTATATATATATATATATAGGAGGAACCCCTCGGGCCTCGAGGACAAGCTCACAGGCATCGCCATTGTGTGAGCGATGCGATGCATATCGTTGTTTTCCCGCGCAATGCGCGTGGCTACATATACCGGCATCGTAAAGCGGTCAGTTTCATACGCATCGCGTGATGAAACGCCAATGCAGGTACACACCGACACCAAGCGCCACCTAGAGTGTCTGGGTCTTCCTTCTTATAGTGAACGTAAATACACGTGATTGCGGTTAGGGGGAGCATAGACAGCGAGCGCTACAGGAAGTCTCGAGCGTCGCCTACACATTCGTTTGATAAAAAGCGCTACTGTTCATGAGTCGTATGTTTTCAGCCTGACCTATTTGTTAAGATTCACGTCCCCCTTTATAAGAGGAAGCTACTCTTTTCAGGATACTAAAGGAAAGAAAGAGACCAGTTAAAGTCTATTACATACGTGGGAATCATCTACTGATGGCCGAACTGCCGTCATACAAGTAAATTTTTTACTTAGCCTTATCTCCAGCCGTCATTGCATAATTATACCCTGAAGACGTGCTGATGTATGCGAGCCGCAAAGTAGGGATATCCGCTTACTACGTGTCCGTGGTCATAAGAGCGACGGGGTTTGATTTCCCAAAGCAACAACATGGCTGCAACAAATGCCGTACAGTGGAGGGCTCCAAATTAATTTTGCCCATCCGGGGTTTCTATTCGCCCTTGCAAAGCGTTTTGACGACAATGATTTTTTTTTTTTTTTTTTTTTTGGGGGGGGGGGGGGGGGGGGACTACGCACAGCTTTGGCGTACGTGGGACCTAGTTATCTGACTTCCTAGTATAAAAACAGCTTTGTCGCAAATGGAATCAAACAGTTGGTCTCAACGAGAAAAAAAAACGAGAATTAGTCGCAGAGTAGATAAAACTAACAGTACTGGAGTAATTAGCGGTAATATAGTTGAAAATTAACCACATTGCACCATATATTGCGCCACGTCCAGGATCAGCCCCCCTGCATGGCCTATTCATTAAAAAAAATATATCAACATGAATAAAACGCCAAAAAGACAACGTCGACACATGCATGTATGCCCGTGCATGCGCATAAAAGAAGCCAATAAAAAAAAAATTCGACATGAGTAAAAGAAATAGTGTGTGCGAACGGAAATGTAAAGGCCGGTAATGAAACGAAGAAAATTATTCAAATATTGCAAAAGATATACATTTATGCAACCATGTACGATAACCTTGCCTCCTTTCGCGTCGACTTTGGTTGACATGCCTTTCATTTTTTTTTTATTCCCGCCTTCATTGTAAGTAGACAACCGCTATCGGGAGGCGAACCTGTGCCCTCGTGCTCAGCAGCGTAACGTAATAGTGACTGCTCCACTACGATGGGCCGCAGTCCTACTTCTGTGCGTGCAACCGAACAATCAGTTCGTTTAGACATAGCCTAAAAAACATAGCAGCGCGACATCTGACGCAAACTGCACCTTCGATAGTTGAAGTATTTCGTCGTGATGAACAAGCTTCTATTTCACGCTGCTGGCTACTGAGAAGGTTCGTTTAAGGAACTGAATACATGGAGCCAAATTCACAAAGCTTTTCTTTCGTAAGTTTGCAGTTGGTCAGCTGCTTCAGATGATAACATGTCCAACATGAGGATTAGTTGCAATTTTCTCTTACGATTCCAACACAGAGCTTTTTGAGAATACGGACCCGCAGAAGGGCACGCCGGGGGACACATTTAGTGTAGAAGCATGGACATAACGTAGTTCTTTGCTCGTTTCGGAGCAAAGAACTATATAGACACTTTCGGTAGAATTTCGCTATGAAAGCAAAAGAACAAAACAAATAAAACAAGCAAAAGATTCAGTGGCGATTTAGTAATAAGTGACAGAAAAATGCGTTAAATGCGTTAGCATTTTTCTGGCATTTATGCTATTATGAAAAATGCGCACGTAGCATACAATTGCGTTATCTTTATGTAGGTCGAATAATTACGCTTCTACCCCTTTGATACACCTGAAAGCTCCGCCCAGTATTTGTCCGAAAACCGCGAGAAACGGAAGCGGTGCATTCAAGTTGGTGCCAATTAGCCCACGCCCACCCCGATATGCGCGCCATTCGTACACAGCCGCGATCTGTTTGATTATCCGCCATCTGCGTTCTAAATCTTACCATACACATCATGGCAATCAGTTATTGTAAACTAATTCACTGCTACGGTTGAGAACGTTCTCCAATTACCCGTTTTTAGTCGAACTGTGGAAGCTGCATCGCTAAGCCCTATTCAAATCGGTTTCGTACAAAATAAAACACAAAAATATGCATTTTTTTAAGTACAACGTGAAGCTTGTTAGCACATACCACTGTGCAGTGAAGCACAAGTGCGATGCGAACGTCAGCGATGCGAAGAGAATCGTTGCTTCATTATGGACACATGACCCATGCGCCGTTCAGCCAATTTGGGTTGCTTACTTGTAGATTTGGAATAATAAGTTGTTCCATAGAATGCCAACATCGAAGGAACATTTCTAACTATGAGGTCACTAAAATGTGGCCATTTGCTCTACCAAGTCGCTGAAAAAGTCGCCAATCCTAAAATACAATTACTGGTGGCTACAGATACAAGGAAGTCGTTAAGTCTCGTGAAAAATTCACTAAAATGACAAGACTGTTAAGATTACTGACCTTAAACCCCCTCATTCTGTGCAATTATCTGGTTACTGTACTTAAACTTGACACAATGAAAAAGTGATAAGTTAGTTTCTTGCATGAGGTGCTTCGTTATAGCAGCTTATACAGACTTGACAAGGCAATAGCACCAGTTCCTTTTGACTATACATGCGAAGGCCCTCTATTTCTGGCCCGCGAATCGACTCGGCCACGTTGTGAAGCGGTTAAGACGCTGCTACTGACAGATATTTGCTTATTTAGTCATTTATTTGCTTATTAATTATTTGCGCAGTCGCCATTAAACATGTGATATACTCCTTATGCAGGCATGACTTAGGAAACCTCGTTTTCTCCAAGTTCCGTCCCTCCTCCTATGCAGATATAGCCAATCGGACATTTTACGTTTTCAGGGTCACGACTTTCTCGCTTCCTAATCTCTCCCTCTCTTTCTTTCTTTCTCTCTCTCTTTCTCTCTCTATTTCGTTCTTCTTGTTTTTTCCTTGTATGACTCAATTAGGACATCGCGGCGACCTGCCAACACCTTGCCACGGCATCACAACATCACCGTATACGCAGAGGCCGCAAAAACGCTCATCGCACAGCGTCCCCCGTTAAAACAAAGCGCTACGCTGAAGCATCGATTGTTTGGAGAAAGCCGGCTTTACGGGAGCGTGTACACGAAGCGGAGGGGGGAGGCGTACATGTGCACGCTTCTCCTTCTGCCACGACGTCATCGCAATGCGCCGCGGCCCTGCCACAATTCATCGACGCGACGTCGGCTCGGCGCGCGTCCGGATCCCCCAAAGCCGACACGACAAGTTTTCTAATGCGCCCGCTGATGGAAACTGTCTGCTCCGCGCGTTGGATTGATCAGAGAGAGCTGCGTAACTTCTTCTCTTTCGCTTCCGATATGTACGTTTTCGAATGCGCGCGTGTCGTATACGCTCGGCGTGGCGAGACGGCCGGCGAGCACAATAACGCGGAGAGGTTATCGATTTCCTGTCGTTGCGAGGAAAGCGCTACAGCGTCGTGAGAATCTCGGGCACTTCATTATTTACTTTTTTTTTTCTTTCCCCGCGCGATCGCATTTTTTTTTTTTTTTATTCGCTTGTGCAATGGTTAAATAGTGCACGGATGTCAGCCTATATAGGTTTTGGTTAGTGCGGAGATTATCGCGCACATATCTTCATGAATGCATGCGCGCTTGTTTCGATAGAAAAATAAATTAAGACAGCCCTTCAAAGCCGATTACTAATTATGTATTCTGCACTGTAGGATGCGGGAGAGGAAAACCTCTCGTGACGTTATACCCCGTCGAACAATCACGGTAAGCCACCGCCAGGCCGACGAACATTAAAGCAATTCCAACAAATAAAAAGAAAAGGGGGGGATGAAGGGGGGAAGTAAAGAACGCTATATTAGGGCTTTGTGAGGCTTTCCACGCACCTATTTTTCTCTTTCTTTTTTTCTTTTTGTGGCACGCGGGCATTCTGACAGCATGTAAGTAATTCAAACATCGTGGCTCTCCGTCATGTTCCTGTGGCTGAAGCACCCTTGTCAATACACACCTCAACGTTGCAGGGCGTTCTTCGTATAGATAGGGCGTCCTTCGTATAGAACCCTCTTTTTCTCTCCTCCCCTATATATGTCAAGAAGAGAATACTTACTGATTTTCGCCTTCTCATTCAAAATCTTCATTGCATCAAAAACGTTGATAAATAAATAAATAAATAAATAAATAAATAAATAAATAAATAAATAAATAAATAAATAAATAAATAAATAAATAACAGAACCTTGCCGTCCTTAACATTCCAAGTAATTTGCCAGGTGTTTGGCTACTTTGAAATGTCGAGCTATTAAAAGTGTCTATATCTAACCTAAGGAGTCTTGCCTGACTCCGACCTCATTGACTTTTCTGAAATAAATTTAAACTGCGTCTTTCAGGATGTTAAACCAGGCCGGGCAATGACAGCCAGACCAAAATTTTGGTTGGCATTAACGCATGTTGCAAGTGTTCGAGCAAGAGAGGAGACAAGGAGGCCCGAAAGAGAGAAAAGCAGGTAGGTTAACCAGTACAGAAAAAACAAAACACATTGGCTACCCAAGACTAGAAAGTGAGGGAGGAGAACAAAGAAAGATAAGAAGAAGAAGAAAAATTCATATCCAATGTCCATTTTGGAATCCGCAAGTGAAACAAAGGTATAGTGAAGCCGCTAACGAAATGCGAAGCGACTAAATGCGATGCGACAGATGTGTTTTCTTTGATCCTGTGGCATCACTAATTTCATGCAATGTTTATTTCCTCAAGGTGTGCCGAAACGCAAACACCCAAACTGGGGGATGCCCTGTGAGACGATGGCGCAGCGATGTGGATAAGGACCCGTGGATATGGGGATACTCACAAAGCGTTCTTACGCTAAAAGCGTTTGTGCCAGCCAATAGCGATCTAGGGCATATTATTAGCGAAGGCTATCAGCCAATGAGACGCAGCGCTTACGAACGAAAACCTTTGTGAATTCGGCCCCAGATGTGTAAGCGCAGAGAAGTACGACGCGTATACGTAAACATATTTAAGGATTCCGTCTACCCGTTGCACCACAGTGACACATACCTATCGGGGAAGGTTGACAAGCAGTGAACACATACGCAGTGGCACTTGCCCATGCAGGGAACCAAATGTGCCAAAAACTAATCTTCATACAGGACGTCCCAACTACCATGCACCAAGATTTAAGAATACGCAAATGCCACATAGCTGGACAGAACCAAGATAATGTTGTTTCCCGTCACTTGGACATACTGAGATTATTTTGTGCATTTCGCCTAACTACATAATCAGCCTTAATTAATTAATCACGTGCTCAAATATTGTAATCAGGGGAAAAGTGTCAATGAGAAAATTGTACGGCAGGATGAAAAACATCCCGATACAGCTTTCTGTTGCTCAATACGTGCTACATATAATTTTTGTGCGAGCGTGAAAGGAGCCCGCGAATACACGCAAAGTTACCGCGCGACTGGCCGCTCGAGGCACTTTGCGTGCTTTTGTCGGCTTCTTTCAGGCTCGGAATAATACCTTCATGTAGCACATACTGAGCAACACAAAGATTTATCGGGAGTTTCTCATCGTGCTCTACAATTTTCTCATTGACTATTTTCATCTTATCATAATATTTGAGAAAGTGAATAATTAATTAAGGCTGATTATGTAGTTAGGCGAAATGCAAAAAATAATCTGAGTGTCTCCAAGTGACGGCAAACAACATTATCTTGGTTCTGTCCAGCTACGCGGCATTTGCGTATCTTTAAATCTTGGTGAATGAGAGTTGGGTCACCCTGTATAAGAAGTTTAGGGTAATAAAGAGACCACCACTGAATATCATGCGCAATTACTGGTCGCGATCCCCGCACACGGGCACTGCAGGAGATCACGTGCGGCACAGTGAACAGCAATCAATGCTTAAGCCATGTGTGAATGTTTGCCATCCTTTAGAACTAATTGTAGCAGCGCTTTCGTTGCTCTGCTGGAATCGCTTACGAGGTCAGCATTCCAAAGTGTTTTGTTCTGACAACGGTCTGTGAACAACGCTATGTAGCCAAGATGTAACGTAGTCGTGCGAGACTGAAGTAGCCTCAAGTACGATTATTTGGAGCGTACATCTAGAAACTTTCAAGTCACCTTAACTATGTAGCTTCTCAGATTTTCGTTTTGTCGCATCTGCCTCTCGCTGGTCACTAACCTTGAATCATCATCAACATCACAATCATCATCATCATATCATCGTCGTCGTCGTTTCGCAGGTTAAAACACGTATGACGCAATCATAAACAACACTGCCTGCCGCTACGCGGCGCCTATGTGACGGAAAACCTTTCGCTCTAAAGCACTGCAGAAGTGCAAACGCTTCACCGTGATGCACGCCTCGGTCGTATGTTCAAAATAGACGCGATGAGTGCGATGTTTTGCAGTCTCGGGAATTGCCCGTCACCGAATAATCAGGATCAGTATACTCGACGACTTGTATTCCCGTGCATATATGACACCCGATCTTTCTTTTCATACGCGTTGCCTATTGAGTGTACAAAAGGAGGTTTTTCTCACAGCACACACAGACACACAGATACAAAAAAAAAAAAAGGAAGGTGCGCTGGAACGTGAACAAAATGGCACAATAATATTTCTCGCGTGCTGTCACCGGAGGCACTCTCCAAGAATAACTTCGAGCTGTTGATCCTGCACGCCTGCGAAGGATCTGCCTTTTCGAGAACAAAGCTTCTTTCTTTGCCGCGCGCCGTCTAAACATCTCCGAGAAGAAATTTGTCAGAAAACGCGAAAGAACAAAGAAGGTAGGAGTGCAAGGAGCGCCGGAGAAGAGTGAGGGAACACGGTGAGAGAGAGAGAGAGAGAGAGAGACCGTTTCTGTTTTCGTTGGATAAAAAGCCTTCAGAGAGCGCGTCTCTTCACCACGCTTCTGCGTTAACGCCGGGAGCCCGTCGGATATGCCCGCGCCAGAATATTTATCACTTCTTCGACCTCGTTCGTCGTCACATGCAAATAAGAAACGCGAGGGAACAAGGCAAACCTCACGCAGAGGCAAAAAAAAAAAAAGCTGCAGTGAAGGAGGGAGGATTTCAAGCGAAGGCACGGATGCAACAAAAGCAGCAGTCTTCCGCTATCCGCCACCCCCGGGCGAGGCTTTTCGTTTGAGGCCCCGGACAAGAACGGGGGATTCCCGGTTGCTCCTCGGCTTCAATCAGCTTGATCGGAATGCCGAGACGCCTGGCAAAAGCGACGAAGGTGACCCGCAAGGGGCTTTGTGCGCGGGGTCGCAGTCGTATACGAAGGACAATTTGCGGGACTTACGGTGTTGCATTATACTACCTCGGCGTGGAGAAAATTGCCATGCAACCTACTTCGAAATCCCAGAGAATTGAATCATCACGGACACACAGGACTCGAATGCGAGCCTGGTGGATTGGTATAGTACAAACACTGTAGCCTCTAGAAATGGTTCTCTTTTTTTCGCCTTTTCCAGGCTATGAGAAACGAACTTTCTATACGCTAGGCACGAACTCTACACCATGGGTTTGCAAGATCGTGCCACCCGTTTTCGCACATGCTAGCTCCTGAACTCTTACCATAAAGAGAAACAGATGGCTTCATTAATAAACAGAGAGCTCTCGATGCAACAATAGCTGCAACACAGACTTGTTTTTCGTTTACCATTTGGAAACCGTATGCACTAGCTGCCACATGTGTGGTAGCGCCGGTGATAAGTATGTAGCAGAAAATTAAGTATAAGCTTCGCAATAGGCGACGATTTCTCGCACTTGCCCTAGCACGCTTGCACCTCCGCAAGCAAATTCTGGACAGTTGTCAACACTGGGGAAGTGCGTCAATGATACAGACACGTTTACTTGCCTTACTTGAGGCTTGCGCATCTTGCCTGCTCGCAGGAATTGGGGCACGACCCTCGACCTGATCGCGGCTCGGCTGCGAGTTCATAAGCGACCGTGAAGGACAGGGTCTCATCGCAGCGTTCCTCACGTTATCCTCCTAATCGGCGATTGCCCAACCAAGGAGCAGGATGCTGTGGATAAAATTATGAATCGCTGCAGCCGCCGCTCTCTCAAGAAATAGTCAAGGCATAGGGAATGCGCGAACGTTAACATAGAGGACAAATATCCAAAAGCTGCACTGATTCTTGAAAAGAAAGTTGGAAAGCAAACGTTCATAAAGGTGCAAGGACCCGATCCCATCGTCATAACTGACAGCGTGTCTACGAGCACTGTCGTACGATGCTAAGGTGGTAAAGTTTAGGGCTGAGGATCAATAAAAAATGTCAGAGTGACCTACAGTGTTCATATGAAACAGTGAATTTTTTGCCAACGTAAAAACGGGGCATCCAAATAAACGAGATAAGGCGATGTTCCAGCGCAACGACTGAACAGCTATATCACAAGACAAGACAAGGGAAAACACGGGGAATGCGGGAGATGGAAATTCAAGACGATGAGCAAAACGAGAAGAAGCTTGTGAAAGCAGGAGCCAACGTTTCGATGGACTTGACTTTTTCAAGCCTTGAAGAAGACAAGTCCACTTGTCGAAATGCTGGCGCCTGCCTTCACCTTGTTCTCGTTTTGCTCATCGTCAAGACAAGACAAGACAAAACAGACGGCTATAGGTTGTCTCGTTCTAGCGCAAGAAAAAAGCAATATGCTATAACAAACTAGCCCAACAACACATTTCTTTACAAATTTCCAGTTACATTGTGGTGTTTAGCAGTGCAGGAAAAGATATACAACAGACTACTGAAGACTTTAAATGCCATATGCTAAGGTAAGTAGAGAAATAAAACAATTTTTTTAAACACTAGTCTACACTATCGTCAGCACAGAAGGCTATGAATGCTACAGTGGATATGTCTTGCTGTGAAACAGGGAACAAGGGCTCCAAAAAAGAACGAGTTTTTATTCAGCTCAGCCGCCACGAGGTGCTCGGTCGGCCGTCTGCTCCCTGGACACTCCTTTACAGAAACTTATATAGAAAATCTATAGACAGTCTATAGGCGTCTACAGACTGTCTATAGACTTTCTATAAGCATTTTTGTAAGGGAGCTATGCGCACAGCGGTTTTGCAGCTACATCGCGGAGGCACGCCAAGATGGTCTGCGCAAATGCGTCTTATAATGGTTCGTCACATGGGCGCGTAGAAAGGGAATTCTGCGGGTACCTGCAACGCCTTGTCGGACTTTTGAGGACATGTGGACTTTACGAGACTTCGAGAATGGCCATGCAATATATCGCCCTGAAGTGCTGTCTGTCTTTCTCCATTTTGTTTTTGTTATATTTGAGCACGTGTCTACTGCGTCTAATCCTTCGGACGAGATGACGCTTTTGCGTGAGGGCACGTTCATCTCAGAGGTAGTTGGCACTGGCAGGAGAGCAACACGTGCGATTGAGGCCACATACTCCGCCTATTGACAAAAAAAACAAACAGAGAAATTAAGAAATTGCTTCGCTTTAATAAAGTTAGGATGCGCTTGAAACCGTATGTTTGCTGCAGTGAGGATATTTAGGTAATGCCTGTTGTTCTATCGCGTAATGTTGTAGAGAAGAAGGCCCGTGTTCACAAAAAGCTGACAGAACGGGACGGACGAAGGAAAGAAAAACCGAAGGCCAAGGTCGACGGCAGAACCTACTTCCACAGATTCCCCACGATGACGTGGACAACCAAAGGACCGCCAGGGGTTATTTATGGCCGTCTTGGCCACCGTGTTAATCAGAACTGCTCGAGACTAAGATGAGAGTCACATCCATGTATTAATGAAGTGAATACAATCTTTTCTACTTTTTCTCATCATCACGATGTCCGGCTTCATCATCGTTTCCTGAATCTTGCGGTGAAGACCCACCTCACCCGATCGAGATCGTATCAGTGTGCTGTTCTATGTTCAGTTATTCGTCAAGACACACTTACTAAAGTTCGGAAGGGTTCGCCATGAAAGCTTCGTTTTTATTACAGCTGCTTGATCAAGCTGATTTCTTTGCAATTGCTGAACAAGTTTGGCGTCTAAAAAAACTAAACAAAGAAGACTGCCACGCTTATCCAACGACCAATCTCCCCGAAACGCACCAAGACGAGTGTATCGTAAAACGCGCGTAGTTGCGACGGGCCCGTTTTTTTTTCTTTGGTTGCTCGAAAGTTGCGTTTCTTTTGTTTGGTTTCTGCTTTTGCTAAGTGCGACTATGCGCATTTCGAAAACTGAAGCGTGCGCTCCCACACGGATGAGTGTACGTTTCTCTATGCTACATGCACGCGCTTGCGGAATGTACCCTTACAAAAACTTTTATAGAAAGTCTATAGACGTTCTATAAACATTTTTGTAATGGTATAGCTCCGGAACGAGGCTGTATCAGCAAAGACTTATCGAAAATTATTTAAATAATACACCGAAACACGAAGCGCACGCAGCGGAAGGAAATTCCACTCGAAGGTCAACATGAAGTCGTTTCGCCATGCCTTCCGCCAGAAGCCCGCGCCTCTCAATTTCGCCGTACCATAGATGCGCAGCAACTGTTCGGGCAGCCAAGGACGTAAAGAGGGATGCTTTCGAATGGAAGAGCCGAACGGAAACAAGAAAGGACAAAGGCAACGGAGGCCGAAGGAAAGCAAGAGCACTTCCGACAAGCTCCTTTCACATAAAAGAAACTCAAGAAGGGCCTCTTGAACGATATAAGACTCAGAAAAGATGAGACAAGCTTGATTTCGAAGTATGCCCGGCCGTTCCTTTGGGAAGTATTCGCTGCTCGAATGGCATGCCATGGATCGAAGAAAAAAATTCTTTCAGGTGATAACGGGATTCCTTTTTCTTCTTCTTTCGTGTACTGGGACTACGTATCCACTTTCTACATATTTTACTGCTCGAATTAATCGAAACGCGAAACAGCGATGGCTGGCTAAACATGTGCCCTCCAAGAACCTCCCAAGAATTAAAATCCAGCAACCTAGCACACACATGCAAACAAATAAATAAATGAAGAAAACGAGAAGGCGACCATGGGTATAACATTCCAAGGAAAATTTTGAGCTGTACCTTGAATTCTTCGTGCGCCTAATTTTGACAAAGTATGTAGACAGGTTGCAAAGAAAATATTTATTGTACTCACGCACTCTTTTAAACGCTTTGTTTGCTATATTGTCTTTAACGTAGGCCACGATAGTTTCGTCGAACCCGAACCAATGCCTGCAATTTCGCTCATCACCATTAAGCAATCTAAATCGTGTAACCTCGTGTCACCAAATAAAGTCGATTGGTTTAGAGCACAGCTCTTAGGTGCCCGTTCCTGGGGCTAGCGTCGGCGTTGTGCGGCGGCGTCGGCGTAACCGAGCGAACGAGCGCCGCGAAGAATGAAAGCGAACGCGGAGTGCAGCGGGGAATGAAAGACGCGAGGAAGAAAGCGGAGGAGGAGGGTGCAGCGCAACCATGAGGCGGAAAGCGGAGGAGGAGAGGAGGGAGGATGGCCTGCGTATGCGCTGAGTTGCCGGCGGCCTAGGCATCCGCAGTCACGTAGGCGATCGCATCGGCGCTTCCGAGGCTGAGCCAGGGTGCCGTGAGGTGGAGAGGCGTCCGCGGCGTCAGCTGCTGAGGTCAGTCCGCGGTTCAAGCGCGTGTGACGTGGATCGCTGCTCCTGCAAGGCGCGATGGCGAGCGGCTACGAGTAAGGCTGGATGTGACGCTACCTCGGGTGTTGTCGCCGCTGACTCTGGTGGCACGGCTTCCCCGCGACGAAGGGCCGCGTTTGTCGTTGGTGCAACGAAAACGTGAGAAGAAAAAGCGCAGTGCCGCGCAAGACGGGTTGTGCGACGACTGTGGCTACGATACGGCGCCAGAGTAGCACGCGTCGCCTGTATGGAAACAAAGCACTGCATGAGCGGAGGTCTGCTTGCGGCGGCTGCTCTGTGCATCGCACCCACGCGTCGCCCCGCGCGGCCTCTCGCGATCTCCCGATTAGCCGCACATCGTTCGCTCCGTTTGGAACGTTCCACACGAGACAGATTGTCAAATAGTTGGTGAAACATGCCGCATAACACAAATAGTACATGTACCTGAAGCTTAGGGCCCGTATTCACACACACATACACGCAAAAAAAGAAAGCTCTTACGCTAGAATTGTTCGTAAGAGCAAATTCGAGCCAACCTGATGCTGGAGATATTATTAGAGAAACGGACTAAAAAAAATTAAATTATGGGGTTTTACGTGCCAAAACCACTTTCTGGTTATGAGGCACGCCGTAGTGGGGGACTCTGGAAATTTCGATCACCTGGGGTTCTTTAACGTGCACTAAAATCTAAGTACACGGGTGTTTTCGCATTTCGCCCCCATCGAAATGCGGCCGCCGTGGCCGGAATTTGATCCCGCGACCTCGTGCTCAGCAGCCCAACACCATAGCCACTGAGCAATCACGGCGGGTAGAACCGGATTAGTCAATGGCAGAGATAACTTATAAATGAACGAAAAGCTTTGTGGATTCAACCATAGAATGATTTCGTTTTCTAAGCGATGCATATTCAGCACAGACACTGACGAGAAGCTACGCGGCAATACGCCGCACTTGAAGTTGCTGAAGCATCAATAATGACTCTCATGCTACTTTCAGTATTAAAAATGGCTGCATTACATTGCATGCATCGCAGTTTGAGCAGAAGTATAGCATGCCGGTCATTTAAGAACCGACAAATTACACTAATTATTGAACGCAGTACAATTAGAATTTGCTGATGTGCAAATGACAGCCCAGCCGCCGCAGTAGTGCGCATCAAAGTGTACGGGCAGCCCGCTGTGACTCCTTGGCAGACCACGCAAAGAAATGCGCATGCCACTCCTTCTAACAGACAGGCTTTCTGTCTTCTACCTCCGATTCACCCTCTACGTCGGCTGCGCGCGGAGCCGGAGGGGTAATAGTATGTCCAAGCCAGCTTTACCAAATTACCTAATAATTAGTGACACTGGTTCAAGCACGTAAATTGACTATGCCGAAAGCACTGACAAGGTCACAGCGAGAACTAACATCAAATATAACACCTATAATCAACTGCCCAGAGCAAGCGCTACAGATGTGCAGAGTCGTAATAGATCAGGCTCTTAACCTGCTCGAGCGCACGTGGCCATGGGTGGTCCGAATAGCCTCTGCATGAGATCGTGAGAATCGCTTAAAGGGTCTCATTTTTTTTTTTATGTCCCTCGTGCAGCGGGGACACAGCTTGTCTCGTTAGAACCATTGTGACAATCGAAAAAACGTGACGCTGACTATCGCTGGCCTGGACACGCGGGTTCTCAAGGAAGCGACGAAACAGAAGACGCGCTAGGTCATTACTTATCCACGTCCCCGGGCTCTTCGTGCATCAGTGCTTGCGCACAACGTGTACAGCTCGATCGTCGGTCACATTACTTAGGCTTCGATAGGTCTGTCTGGATCCGCATTCAGTATATACAGGTGGATTCGGCGTGTTCCACTTGTCAAATTGGTTCCGCAGCAGCTCCAACTGACTCAGCCTTTTCTTTGCCCCCCATCCACTCCTTTCCTCCGGCTATGTTTCTCCGCCTTTTCGTCAATTAAAGCGCACTCGCTCATTCGTGATGCGTGTCTATGTGACGACCACCATGTTCTGCCTGTTATGCGTAACCATGCGGTGTCCTTATTTATATCTTACCAGTGGACGTGCGTCTGTTTAACAGCCCTGCCATTTCCCTTCTCTCTCTCTCTCTCTCTCTCTACCCGCCCTGCGGATGGCATTGAGGCGCTGCCGCAGCTGTCTTTAGAGCAACAAGCACAGCATGTGGGCACTGCTGCTGCAGGGAATTCGACCACTGGAACTTGGAATTCGTCAACCATTTTCTGTCCATTTTAGACTTGCTTTAATTGCATGAACGGCTGGTAACTCACTTTTCTCAGCGTCGCTTACGTCGACGTAGCAACCGCTTCTACAGCTCAACTCGTATGCGCTTGTTGCGCGACTAATTCTCTAAAATATTCCCGCCCTGTGAAAGCGAAAGTATAGTTTAACGAAAGAAGTTTAAGGTGGAATTTTGTATCTTCAAACCAAAGGGGGATAAGTTTGGACCCTGTATCTGCAGGCACTGTGCATAAGACTACACTCTGCACAAGAGGACTGAATAGAAACAATTAGCTGACTGCATACACTCAAACGCAGTTAGACCTCACTCTCTTGTATGCGTGGACTTCGCAACACTCTCCTTTCACAGCCAGGGTGTAACCGAACCAGGTGTTATGTCGCTATTAGACAATTAGTACAAGATTAAGCTTGATACATTCGCGGATACTTAAGACGTAACAGTGATTCGTTTCTTTTCTCAAAGGCAGAATTGAAGAGAAACAAAAAATACCGTTTCCTTTCATTCTTTCTTTCTTTCTTTCTTTCTTTCTTGCCTTTTCTTCTTTCTTTTTCTTTCTCTCTCTCTATCTATCTTTCTTTCTTTCATTCTTTCATTCATTCATTCTGCTAGTTACTTTACTCACTTTTCTGTCCATTTTTTTTTCTGTTTGCCATTGGTGACCCTATTCCGGAAGCTTCATCCTTTCGCAACCTGTTGACGCTCGCTTAGTGCACCCGGCCACTCATCTCTGTTTCCGTTTAGTCCTAAAGCACTCTCTTCTCCATTTAACAGCTCTCCCTCAGGAATTGCCAATCCTCGTCGATGCTGGGTCCATATCCCTTCGACTTATCCTGTTCCTCGGCGCTATTTCGTCGCTGTTGCCTTTCTGTACGATCCGATTCGGGAGGTACGCATTGAGACCCTGGAATAGCCGCTCGGCGGGCCCTGTTTACCACACCCATAAGTACACGGAGTCCCGAAGCACGTCACACCCATTTCTCCCCAAGCGCGCGTCAGCGCAATCTGCACCGCTCGACGGTGTCGGGAACCGTCCCCGGCCGGCGCCGTTGTTCTCGCTCCGTCGTTGGGTTCGTCGCCCCACTTTTTTTTTTTTTTTCACCCTCGCTTTCGCTCGCTCGGAGTCTTGCCGCGCGGCGGGCAAAACGTGATTCGCATGCGATCATTGGGCTCTCGCCGGCGGGCCTCTGCTGCCGACGGGAAGCGCGCTGGACGAGAAAGCAGGTGCCCCCCCCCCCCCCCCTCCCTCACCCGCAGTGGCCAGTCTTGGTAGAATCGTACAGTACTGTTGAATCTGTAAATAGCTCCACCTGATCGAGCCGTGAAATTTTCGATGCCTTTCCAACGCAAAACTGCTCACACACGGCGTAAAAACGAGCCACCGTGCGAGAAATGGGCAACACAAGTGCTATTGCCAATTTTGGGTCCAATAACATTTACGTCAGAGACCAGTGCTGTCCACAGACGCTTGCGCGTCAAGAAATATTCCTAAGATTTGTTAATGCGTTCGCAGTGACATCGTTTCGACATCGCATTGACGCCGCTTTGACATATCCATTCGCCATGATTTGTTTTCCTTTCTCTTTTTTTTTTTGTTTTTTTCTCCGCACTGGAATGGCAGGCCTTATTCATGTCGTGTCCAACTTCTTGCCTTCCTTCCTTCCTTCCTTCCTTCCTTCCTTCCTTCCTTCCTTCCTTCCTTCCTTCCCTCCTCGGCTTGTGACGAATTAACCGGAATAAAGTTGTGCAATGCTGGCTAGTTGGTCACTGCAAAAGGACACGATGGCAAAGGCGCCTGCCTATCGAAAAGGGAAAGTGTTCCGCAAGCTTTGAAGCTATTGAATTGTCACATTATTGCAGCAGATAAAATAATTCATCACGAACGCTGCGACACACGGCCACTCAGCGACAACTCGCAACGCACTGAGAATATTTCTCGCTTATCCGTAACGGTCGATGTCGTTTCACATTCCAAAACTACACCTAAGCCACGAGGAGCGCTGCAATGGAAGTCTCGAAACTCGCTTGCACCGCGTGGAATACTTTGGCGCACGTCGATGTATGCACTGTAAGAAACCGCTTTATTCCAGCCGAGCTCGTACTACTACCACGAGGATCAAGCTGTGCTGCTGGTGATGATATATATACAGATGAAGAAGACGTACAATGGATGCTGATATGTGGAGATGATGAAGTTGAAAGTCAGGCATGTACGTGTTTCCCTCACACTAATTGCCTCTCGCTGTGGAAGCGTTTACTCATTCCGTACGCAGCGGGGAGCCGCCGCCATGCCGTGCCATCGAACCGGCTACCTTATAAGCGGCTGCTGTACTGCGCAGATGCTGAGGTAGTCCGGCGTGTCCTGCTGCTCTGCTTGCGGTCTGCACTATACGAGTTCTGTATATGAACTATGAAACAGTCAGCTTTTTCTCATGAAAGAATGGTAGATGTCTGAAATTCAATCGGCACAATATTACAGCTTGAGCCTGCGGCAGTGAACATAGTTATACAGCGAGGACGGAAAATAACTGAACCATAAATTCACCAAGCACTCTCTGCATAACATCTGAAGGCGATAGTTACAAGTCAAATAGCGCGAAGTATCGTGGTCACCGTTACGCACGGCCTAATTGGTGATGCATAGTCGATGTTGACTTGCGCTGGCTTGGGAGAAAGAACACAAGACGGATGGCAGTGTTGTTTACGTTCTTACTTTTGTCTTGCGTCACTTCTCGCAAGTACTGCACAAGCGGTTCCATCCTTTCTTGCACGATTGTTGCACGGTATATACAACGCCGTCGCTGCAACACTTTCTTGGGAGCGTACACAATTCTTCAGCAGCAAAATCACTTATGAACCGAGCTGTTGTTAAAAACGATGCGACGAGCAAAGCGTGAAACTCGGATCGTGGCTATCTGCCGATTGGCGTCGCCTCGATCACGCTGCACGCTTTTAATGACGCGGAAGCCAAAGTGTGATCGCGGTTCTTTTCCATCTGGAGCGGGATATCACGTCTCCCTCCCATCTTTTTTTTCTATACTGTCCTGTTCCCACCTTCTCCGTTCGTTTTTGTTTCCTTAAGCTGGTCTTCACGACTTTCGCTTCACTATTCGTTCGTGTTTATTTTATCCTATTTGTTTATCCTACGCCCCCCCCCCCCCCCTTTTTTTTTTTTTGCTTTTCTTTCATTTCGTGCGCGGTGTCCCGCGATATGACCGCATCAGCGCACGTTTTGATGTGCGAACGTGAGCGCGCTGCGAAAAGCGGGATAATGAAGGTGGGCGGCCAACAGGTATGCGCGTTGATTATATTTCCGCAGAGATTAATGAGCCCTCGCTCTGTGCGTGCTTCTGCAACGCGCACTCGTGGGCAAAATTGGAAGGTGCGAAGGACCGAATATGCGAGCAGAAACCGTATATATAGGAATCAGCTGGGTGCAAAACGTTACGGCAAGAAAATAAAAGATACGTGCAATATAAAAATAAACGAATGCAAGTGCAGTTCGAGGGCGACGATTGCCTCACGCTCCGCGGCTTGCTAAAGCCGCAATAAAATTTTCAAGATCGAGGGAATCGCTCTGGACGAAAGTCGAAGGAATGTCCGGAGGTGCGCAATGGACGTAATTAACTTCGTGATAAAAATATGGCACCAGAACAAAATCTGCGTCTAAGATGAATGCATAGAATGCTGTGCATTGAACCATTCCCGCGGCATGGCGTTAGACGATTATATATACGTCGTCTTTCATTATGTTCCGATCCTTCCGTGACCCTATAGAGCGATCATGCTAACGTTATTGTTTCCCAGATAACAAAATTGTGCAGAAACCATTGAACATTATTGTCAGTATAAGGAAACTTTAGCCGTGGGCGAAAGTAAGTGTTTAGAAGAAACACCTTTTTCAAAGCCGTTGAGGTCACACAATGGCCAAGCACCAGGCCGGGAGCACGCTTGCGCCTATTTTACCGGTAGGTACCCGACGGCAGCTCTATTCGGCCTCTCACAGCAGTGGCGGATGCTCCGCAGAGAGGCCGTCTGAAGTTATGACAATGTACATCCGGACACCACACCTAGAAGTCCTTATGGGCCCACTTTCGAGATGCGAACTCCCACAAGTAGCCGAGCACCAGGCCGTGGTACACCTTTACTCATAGAAAAACCGGTGGGTTTGCGGCGCCACCGGAATCGGAGCCCAGTGCCTCCCACGTACGAGGCGGATGCCCTACAACTATAGGCGGCCACTGCGGTGCCCGTTGTACTCTGCCTGATGCCGGAGATTTAAAATTTCCAGAAAGATGGGAGAGAAACTGGTAGGCAAAATATACCGCGTCCAACCAAATTTGTGCGCTTTATGCGGAAGCAGAGAAGAATTTAAATGCCGTAAGGGCACGGGAGGAAAATTGGCAGAAGTCACTATAAGAGAGAAGCATGCTCGACCAGCCCAGACGCCCTTCTCGTCATCGTACTTGTCATCAAGGGGCGGCAATCCATCAAGCGGGTTAACCTCCAGTAAACTTGCAAGCCGCCTGCGGCAGCTTCGCCATTGCTTGGTTTTTGCGGGCTAAAATTAAGCGCCGTCTTTTGCGCGAGGCGGCGCGAGATAGCCGAGAGGTTTGTGCCTGGAACGCCACTTAGGTCGTCGGCATCGTTGGTCCCTTCGCGAACAGTGCCACCTGATGAGGGCCTCGGCGCGAGTGTATATTTAGAGCACAGATGAGCTATCACCTCATCAACGGACGACTGCGCGGGTTCGCGAAGAGCTTCAAAGCTAGGGCAAGAGAGGCATACGTTGCTGAATGCGGATACGCGCTTGGCTTGGTAGCTTAGCCGGCTGCGGAACTGTCGTCTGCTGCCAAGATGCAGATGTCACGGGATGATACGGTGGCGCCGCCGCAGGAGATATTAGTGATGAGCGCGACGATTGTGTCAGCGCACTTATTAAAGACCTTCCAGATTAAGTCGCCCGGAAGTAGCCTAGCAGATATTCGTCAGTCTTGTTTCGTGCGTTTTTGTAGCTGAAGTACCGGGGAGTATTTATTGCAGATGACTCGCCTGCAAGATACCCACGTCAGAGAGCATTAGGACACACTATGCAGTGCACTCAGCTCATAAACAGGGTCAATCATAACAGCATGTCACGCTAACGATCAGCTAATTGTAGTATTATGGAATAGCTTATAGAAAATTTGCCGTGAACATGGTTCAGGCACAGTTCCACAATATCAGCCCATATACATGCGACTTCATGAAAAATAAAAAAGGTTCGTAGGTCTAGACACATCCGCACTTGCTTCTAACAGCACTTCATCGCTTCCCTTGTTTCTGTAGCACAGCACGTTGACAAGCGTGTTCGTACGTTCCGAGGAAACATGTTCTGCAGTGTGAACCTACCAGAAAAAATTACTTGCCAGAGTTTCAAACACTTTAGGAATTGCACGCACAGTGCTGCAGAATCCAGGACATATTCTTACTATTGTGATAAATCCGCTTGACATATTTGAATACCTCCTTTGCTGGCAGAACCACTGACTGTATTTGCAGAAGAGAAAACTCTTCTCGTGCTTGTTTGGGAGCTCAGAGAACAAATCACGCCAGCAAGTTTGCTACAGCAAGTGCCTTGCACCAGCAAGAGGAAACCAGGGGATGCGAGAGCCTTTTTAAAAAGTTATGCGTGGCTCTGCTATCGCAAACACCAGAGATCAGCGGAGCTGAGGATAGGAAGGAACAGCACACTCAGTCTAACTTTTGCTGTGCTTCCCCCAGCTCCGCTGGTCTCTGGTGTTAGCGATAGCAGAGCCACGCATATATATTTTTTTTTTCGCTGCGAGAAAGAGGATCGCCGAAGCGAGAGCGCGGGTTTTCATCGGAGAGCAATGACGTCACGCCGCCTGTGTCCGCACAACACAAGACAACACACAGACAGACAACATTGCAACACAAGACAACACACAGACGCTGCTTCGCGCGGCAGCAGCAGCGAGCGAATTGACCTTCATGCCGCGTCTCGCTTCAATGCGAACTAAGCGTCGAAAGCACAGTGCATACGAGGTTACCAGCACTCGACGCACTTTGTACACATCGCAGATCACTTTGAAGATGAGGCCCACGTGACCGCGCACTTTGTCCAAATCGCAGATCGCTTTCAAGATATGGGTGCCCACGCGGCCGCCGGTAGTTGCAGGCTGACTCAGTCTGACCTTGCCTGAGGTTGAAAGTCGGATTTACGGAATCAGGCGTTTTCTGAGTTTGCACCTGAAGTAGTAGAACTATCGCTCTATAAATGTGGCCGTTGTGAGAACTGCCAACTTACTGAGTACTATTACAAATGCTTTGCAGCAGTGAACCATAGCAAATATAAGGCCTCAATGACCATCGATACCTACATCGTCTAACCTTTTCGTTACCGCTAAATATGTGCTATTTCCGGTGCTTTTATCTTTGAACATGTTATTTCAAGACGTAGCGGTTGCAACGCATACTGCGATACATAAAATTATAGCCTGATCACTGGTGTGTTTTGAATGGATGCATAGCAGTAATAGCGCAGACAATTCTTGAGAATTCTTATAGGAAACTTCACAGAAGCACCTCAAGGAGCATGAATGAAAGTAATAATTTGCTATTTTTAGTATGACCACTAGAGTACAAAAAAAAAAACATACACAATATGCACTTTATTCCTAGTTATCAAGTTTTGTAAGTCAGATCATGCCAAAAAAAATTATTATGAAAATTTGTTGGCGTCAATACCAGCCGTAGTGATGCTCAAGCTATGCGGGAAAGCAGTATCTTTGCAAACGTCAAAGCGGGTAAATTTCTATAGTACACGAAATATTTGTTTTTACTGACTGCAGCAGTCACCCGGTTTGTTACACCACACGACGGGAATGATTGCGCGTAACAACTTGTGCATGCGCTGTCAAAGCGCTGATGGAGAAAAGCAGCCCACGGTGAGGAAAATAATGCAGCACTTGATATTATTCGAATGTAACAAATAAAATAACACGCACTCATGAGCATCTATCGTTGTTTTGGACATCGTTAAAACATACTAGACGCCGGATGGGAAAATTAGACAACCCGTGGAAAGCTTCTGCGTCTTCACTGCTGCTGTCATTTAGAGATTACGCCGCAGAGTTTACCAAAGCGCAACTCTTGCGTCTTGTTATTCAAGAATAGTAGGCGGCCCTAATCTTCGACTTTGGTGTCTCTTAGTGGCACACGCACCTCGGCGTTGGTGTTCTTTAGGTTAAGCGAGCGAACGTCCTTCCCCCGACATGGTATGCTGGCGAAGAGGGAGGGAGGGCGAGGAGGAAGCGCAGCGCGCGCCACCTGGCGAGGCGTAGCTACCTAGCCAGCGCATCTTACGCAGAAAGCGCACATTAGGCGCCCTCTCCTGTGCTTATGTCAAAGCAAGTAACGAGCGCGAGTGCACAGCTGTTGCGAGCAAGCGAGCGAGCGAGCAGGTGAGCGCTGGGAGAGAAGTGAGAGAGGAGGGAGGGACGTCACATCCGCTCTGCTTGGCACATGTTGAGTACATTCCAGGCAACTGTTTTCCATTAGTTAGCCGGTTAAATATCATGCTTACCTTCTTTTGTGTGTTACGTTATCACGACGTCATTACTTCGCTTTCTACTTCCGGATTTCCAGGAATTTCGCCAAAGTCCTGCTCACGTGGCGGGTCTCTAAGTGTACAATTCTGTGCTTTTCTGTGCGGTAATCAGTGATCTCTAATTAATTCTTATTCGATGCACTTCAATAACTCAACTTGTAACTTATGCTCTGATATACCTATAACTAAACCCATGAATATAGTACCGCACTATTTTTTTTTTACTGATGTATATTGAATCTCGTCCCCGGTCATCTCAGAAGGTGAACCGAAAGTGCTGCGCAAGAAACAAGAGTGTCACTCGATGCTCGTGCCACTAATAGTAAGTATTAGGAGCACTAGGGCTAGTTTCAACGATACCTCCAGTCAAAAAAACATTATTTTTCGCAGACTCCCCAGTCTACCAAAAATTGTCAAATCTTATGAATAGTTAAACTTCAGTCGTCATTTCTAGAGGGTGCATGATGCTGCTAGTAGAAGAATTCCAAAGGAATGTTTACACACGCGTAGAACTGTTGATCACATTGATTCATTTCTATAAGCGCGGTGACGAAAGAGCTAAGACATGTAAGTGCAAGCTCAGCAGCTCCTCCCGCAAACTGACCTCTCTCTAAAACCACTACGTTCGTCTCTTTTATGGTAAGTTTGATCATACGTTACACATTAGCAGTTATTACGACGCCCGAGCATACAGGGGCACGAAAACGACTGCGTGTTACGTCCATTAACAGCAAGAGGGGTGTCGACATAGTAGTACATATTCGATGGACGCCCTCCAGTTGCCAGGATAAATTTGCCATGCATCAGTCAAATGGCAAATTGTAGCCTCGTTTGCAATAGAGACGTAACAGTAACACTTGGTGCATATGAAAATTTAGCAGGCGAACAGAAATAATCCGGAACGCTACATTACAACAACCCTCATCTATCAAACGATCGTGCGTTCGCCGGTCCCTCAATCAATTATTAATTCAACTAATCTATCATCTAATTATCTGGACCTGGACCTGTAATTATGACCTGGACAGGCAAAATAGAAGGGTGGGTCCAAAAATTAATCTGCAGAAAACTAAAGTAATGTTTAACAGTCTCAGAAGAGGACAGCGGTTTTGCGATAGGTAGCGCGGCACTGGAAGTGGTAAGGGAATACATCTACTTAGGGCAGGTAGTGACCGCGGATCCCGATCATGAGACTGAAATAATCAGAAGAGCAAAAATGGGCTGGGGTGCGTTTGGCAGGCATTCTCAGATCATGAACAGCAGGTTGCCATTATCCCTCAAGAGTGCATAACAGCTGTATCTTACCAGTAGTCACCTACGGGGCAGAAACCTGGAGGCTTAGGAAAAGGTTCTACTTAAATTGAGGACGATGCAACGAGTTATGGAAAGAAGAATGATGGGTGTAGCGTTAAGGGGGGGGGGGATAAGAAGAGAGAAGAATGGGTGAGGGAACAAACGCGAATTAATGACATCTTAGTTGAAGTCAAGAAAAAGAAGTGGGCATCGGCAGGGCATGTAATGGGGAGGGAAGCTAACTGATGGTCATTAAGGGTTACGGGCTGGATTCCAAGAGAAGTGTAGCAGGGGGCGGGGTATAGTTAGTTGGGTGGATGAGATTAAGGAGTTTGTAGGGACTACATGGCCACAATTAGCACATGACTGGGGTAGTTGGAGAAGTATGGGAGAGGCCTTTGCCCTGCTGTGGGCGTAGCCAGGATGATGATGATGATGATGATGATGATGATGATGATCATCATCATCATCATCTAACGAATTCATCCGATCACTTTCTCTCGATCTCTTCCTCAGTTTATTTCACAGATCAATGCAATAGGCGATTTTGCGGAAGAAAAAAAAAACACTTTTTCTTGAACGTGTGAAGGCTTCATTTATGAGTATTCAAAAACTTCAATACAGTGGCTTCGTGGCAGCTATTGCGCAAATATGCCAATGCACAAGGAAAGCATTTGCATATGCTTTCCTTCAAGAATACTTCGCAGTTACCAGCGTTCTGTTACAAAGCATGCAGATATAAATTTGAAGCGATCACAAAAATTATTCGTGAACAAAGAAGCTCGACAATGCAAAAGCTATGGCTTCAGGGGTCCGAACCTAGCGTATACCTCCCTCAAAAGCGCGCCAAGATGTTTTCTTGGACGCAAGACCCCTGTTACGTGTGCATCGCTCTAGCGATTCAACCAATATTCTTGATATCGATCGCATGCAGTCCCGTGCAAAAGAGCTGGAACCGTGTTCACAAAGTTACTACGCTAGAACTGTTCGTAAGAACCTACGCAAGCCAATTGTGTTTATGGACATGCAATTAATTAGCGAAGGCGGCCGGCTAATGGGAGACGGCATTTACCAACAAAAAGCTTTGTGAGTTTCGCCCCTGAAGTGTGAACACAGAAGATCGCGCATACACCTCAGCGGCCGAATTCAGGAAGCTTTTAGTTCGTATGAGGACTCTTTGACGTTCGCCGGTCGCCTTCGCTAATTATACGCCCGACATCGCAATTGGCTGGCAGATATTCTTAGGAAAACTTTTACTCGTAAGAATGTTTTCGTGAATACGGGTCCAGAGTCTGAGGGCAGCTTGCGATATACGGGCATGCACACCGACTAGGACCTAGCTGAAACATCAACGCGAAGTTTGTTTGTTTTTTGTTTTGTTTTTTTCACTTTGCTGCGCTGTATACACTTTACTCTATGAAATACTCTAACCTTGCGATCGTATGCCCGTAGGAAACCCAACAACGAAAAGCTGGCTCCGTTCACAAATTGACGCGCGGAAACGAATACAGAAGCAAGAATAAAACGCACGGCGTACGCATTCAGTGCTTATACTCGACCGTGCGCCACAGTATCCATCGCACGCAAACGCGGAAATTTGTTCCATGTGCACCATCGCGCGCGCGCGCTCGTGGGTATATGGCCAGGCGTGTGCCCGGTACTAGTGCCGAGATTTTAGAAACTTTTAGCGTGTCCGGTATTCCGGTAAGTGCGGGCGGTTTGCCGGTTTAGCGGGGGCGTAAACGTGAGGGGCCAGATTGGTGGCGCCAGCTGGTGGTGCAAAGCTCAACCACACAAACACAGAGCTAATTACTATATTCTGCTTAGCTGCTGGTGTAAATATTCGACAGTGGCGTAATCGTGTTCACAATTACGCCGCTTCCAAAAATTTGCACCACTAGCGAAGCAGGATATAGTGGGTTACTGCAGTTTTAGCTCTGTGTTTGTCTGGTTGAACTCTACGCTACCAGGCGGCTGCAGCGATCTAGCTACGCCCCCGCAAATCCGGCAATCCGCCCAAACCGCTCCCGTTTACCGGAATAGCGGACAGGCTAAAAGTCTCTTTTGTCATAATTCCGCTAATGCCGGCAACACTGAGTGACCGCATTCGGCGCGGCGAAACGCAGTAGGTGCGCTTTATGAGCATTCGATGCGAGTACGCACACGCGTGCCTGCATTCACGAGCAATGTGTTTCATGATTCGTCTCGAAACAACGGGAACTTGCGGAACGTGGAGCGTGCTGTCTGTACATATATATATGAAAGAAAAAGAAAGGAAAAGAGAGAAAAGAAGATGAAGAGGAAACGGGCAGAAACGGAGAGATCCGACTCGGCGATAAGTTTCAGTGGAGCTATGGCGCCATACTGCAAGCACGGTTGGACGGAATGGAAAGATCTGGTTTGCGATAAGCGTTAAACGGGGACCGCGCGGTGACTTTCGCCGCCGTTCGACGCGTGGCATGCTGGTCGACGCAGCGTCTGGGCGTGGCGAGCATAAAAAAGATCGCGTCGGGGGTGGGCAGCAGTACGAACCGTTATCCCTCGCCTAATGAGGCTCACTTCGCGCTGCCGTCCAAACACACCCATCTTTCTTTATTTTTTTTTTCGCTTCAATTTCGGGCGTGCGTATATGCCGCTGGAATTGCGCCTGTCAGAAAGGCCGCGCACCGTCCCTCGTAAACGCACACGAGTGCAGTGGGATGGCGCTTTAATTTTAGCCTCCAGTTCCCTGCCGCGCGCGCCGGTTCGACCGAGTCCCTCGTATTTGATGTTCCGAATAGGCAGCTTGGTTCTAGGAGGAGAGAGAAGAGGTGCGCTGAGGAAGGCCAAGAAGGCTAGGCACGCCTGCTCGATATCTCGTGTGTAACGAAGAATAGTAGCCTGCCTGCGCCAATTATAAAAGCCTAATTCGTGGCATCTTCCGAAACCTGAATGAGAGCGATCAATGTTCAGATGTGTCAAAGACACACGCTTTCTTTCTTCCCTTCTTTATCTCCACTTTCCTATTACTTTACCTCCCCCTCCCCTCTCTCCCCAGCGTAGGGTAGTAAACCGGATCTACCCATTTGGTTAACCTCGCTGGCTTTCCCCTTCCCGCCTCTATCTATCTATCTATCTATCTATCTATCTATCTATCTATCTATCTATCTATCTATCTATCTATCTATCTATCTATCTATCTATCTATCTATCTATCTATCTATCTATCTATCTATCTATCTATCTATCTATCTATCTGTCTGTCTGTCTGTCTATCTATCTATCTATCTATCTATCTATCTATCTATCTATCTATCTATCTATCTATCTATCTATCTATCTATCTATCTATCTATCTATCTATCTATCTATCTATCTATCTATCTATCTATCTATCTATCTATCTATTTTCCGAAACATAAAGCATTCCGGGAAGGCAGCTCAGAACGAGAACCATGAGAAGACGAACTACCATTGACAAATATTTAGCAATGCTACAGGACCTCCGCATTCCTTGACGAAAACATCACGAACAGCTATCCATGGTCACAAGCAGAACAATTTGGCGGTAAGGCCATTGTTCTATGTCCATGCAAAACGAGCGCATGCCTCGGAAAATAACATAAATAAAGTAGATCTATCTGCCTCCAGATATGTGGCACTGAAGTCGACCGTTATTCCCTCAAGGTCCGGAGAACTTCAAGCGCGGGGGCAGTCAAACATAAAGCAGTAAAACCGATAGACACGTGTGATCGCAGAAACTCACTGTAGATGATACTTGCTAAGCTACTCGCCCATCAGTGAATCCGCTCTCATAGTTGTTTTGAGCCTATAGAAATAAAGCTGCACCTTGACAATTTTCAAACCAAAGCCGGTGTTCCCTCCTGTCGTAATGGCTTGCATTTTATGCACGAGCATGTTCAAGGCGTTCGAATTCATCGCACACATGCCGCGCAATCGGAATGCATTTCAATTGTATTTACTTGAACCCTAATGAGTTTTAAATGAATTGTGGGCTATATTACATGTCAAAACGACGGCCTCATTATGAGACACGCCGTAGTGGGAGGCCTTCCGTATTGATTTTGGACCATCTGGGATTCGATAACGTGCACCTAAATCTAAGTGCACGAATATTTCTTTCTTTCTTCCTTCTTTATTGCATTAACCCCCCCCCCCCCCAACATAACTAGGCCACCGCGGTCAGGATCGAACCCGCGACCTCTAGTTCGGCAGCGCGACGCCATAGCCCCTGGACTACCGCGGTGGGTTTTTAATTGAACATTACTGCACTGAATGTAATCGTTCGGCAACGATATCTTTAGGTGGCCATTTGTGCCGAAGCAATTATTGGGCCGACTATTTTAATTATCATCACCACGCTTATCATCATCTTGCCGGCTTAGCAGTGAAAAGCTGCCAGATAAGAAAGCACTGTACGCTTTAACTAGGACTCTATACTCGGTTTTGCGACGTGTAGCCGTCGTGCAGACTTTTGGAGTTGCCCCCGTACAGCCTTCGTACCGCCACTTTTGGGTTATTGATCGACATTCATCGAAATTTTGCAAACTGCGGTTCTTCGAGTAGGTGAGATCGGTCCACACCATGAAAAATAATTTTGAGGAATATAAAATGAAACAAAGACAATCAAATGGAAAATTAGGATTTATCTGACAAATGTACGTACTTAAATAATAACATCTACATAACTGGTAACGTAAAGAATGACACTAACGAAACAAATTAAAGGATTTGGCGCAGAACTACGCTCCTGCTCTACAGTCATTGTCGTTTTCCTTGCTTTCTGGTTCAGCTGCCACTGTATAGGCTGGCACTTGCGGGGCACTCCACCGGATTTTTTTTTATCATTATTTTTAAGTCTATCTTCACCTTTCGCATGGAAAGCACGACGCCTGAGCGGGGGCGTTGCTGGGCAACCCATGCCGGGCAACGACCACCTGCGGCTAGTAGCTCCTTCATTCCATCGCTGCAGTAGATGATCTGTTGGCTTACACGCTTATCAATCGCTTTTTCTTGATTTACATATCCTCTTGCACGGCGCAAGAGGCTGTCATTTCCAAATGCTGCTTCCACGCAGCCCTCGCCATTCAACAACGAACGACTGCAGCAGCCAACGTAATGCGAAAGGCACCCGCTTGACGCAACGCGAATGTGCTGCAAACGACCCGACGGTGGGGTTTGACCCACGCATCATCACCATTCCTTCTCTCTTCCCTCGAAACAAATTGCGTGAACTATTTTTTTCTTCGGTTGCTTGAAAAAGAAAGGAGAAGAAGCGAAAAAAAAAGCAAGCGATGTCTTTATAACGCGAGAAAACCCGGCGCTGGTCATAGCGTAATCAACAGGCACACGGCAGCTAGACGAGGCACCGAGCGACTGGAGCTATACCAGAGACGGTCATCTATTTGAACGTGCACGTTCTGCACTTTCTGCTTCCTTTCTTGCTTCCTACAGAAAAAAGAAAGGAAGCGAACGCGCAGGAAACGTACTTCCGCAAGAGAGCGGAGATCATTGCGTGTAGAATCGGGAAGACAAGGAGGCCCATTCATCTCGGAACGAACCTTTGACTCCCTGCATACGCACAGTCCGGAAACGCTAGAATGAGAAGAAAAAGGAAAGGAAGAAAAAATAAAGCGAGAAGTGGTGGAGCGAGTGGGCGGGGTGTCAAAGAAAAGGTCGAGCATGTCTATTTACCTTTTGTATTAACTTTTCTTTTTCGGCGCTCCTCTGCCATCACGACATAGGGGTCAAAAGTGCACGCATTAGCATCGGAGCTTTTGGGGGAGGAGGAGACGCAGTCACTAAGCTCCGCATACGCTGAACAAACGAAGCAAAGAAACTATACAAGGGAGGAGGGATATAAATGACGGGCTCGGTAAACCGTCCATGCACTGCTGCACCGTTGAGGAATAAGAGAAACGCTGACCCTGCGAAATGCAAAGTTTCATACTTCAAATATATAAAACGTCGCCGGTTTGACTGGAAAGTTAACAAGCAAAACGGAGGGGAGCTCTGTATGCACAGGTCTTACCAACGTTAACGAGCTACCGCCACCTTGCTCGTTCGGTGCGGTTCATTTGCTTCCTGGTCGTTTACAAATGCCGCTGCCAATCGGTCAGGCGCCCCCTACCCCCTACCCCCCGCTGTTAGCGCCCGCGGAGTTTAGACTGAGCCTACTAGCTGGCCATGCCGGGGCTGCGTAAGCGACCGGGTTACGTCGGCACCTTTCATCGCCGAATTACTTTATTCCCACATGTATCAGTAAGATTAACTTGTGGATCAGGCGTTATCTTCACCGCTCTTGTTCAGACTATGTCGTCATCTGTATTCGAGGCGACAGAAGCAAGCATAACTTGGCCACTCGCTGTAATGCATCTAGTGACTCGTAAAAAAAAATACATATATATCCTCCCCACGCATGTAATAACTTCAGCATTTTGTTGTATACTTGTAAACTTACGTTAGTTTTTAAGTGCGCCACTATGATTCGAAGGCTGGCACGAGCGCGGAGCACTGAGTGAATTGCCAAGGTGTTAGCTCGCAGCTGATACACAGTCCAATGCTTCAGAGTATAGTTGTTGCAACAACATGTCGCACCCGCATATGGTTCAAACAGCATTCGAGGTGTCCAAGCGCAACAATAAATCACTGTAATGCTTCGCTCTTCAGACGAAACCGACAATTTACTTTTCTTTTTTACGGGAGTGTGAATTTTGCACGCTGGCGAATGTTATTAAGGAAAGGCTATCAGAATTATTCCAGGGATTGAACATTCAAAGTGCCCGCATGAAGCGCCAGTTATTCAGCGCCAAAATTTTTAGGGCTGTTTTGGAGAGGTCAAGGGACGAGCGATATAACGACCATAGAATGGAATGTCCTTTACCCATACCCTTGTGACCTTTTTCTGGTGTTTCCTATCCCGATTTAATGAAGTTTGATACGGCAAGTCTGGATATGGCATTCATACATCTGTCATTCCCATTCTGCCTGTTTTCTGAGAAACAACGGAAATGGTTATGTTAGGTTCAATAGCGTGAAGTATACATGGCCACAATTAGAAAAAAAAATGTACCTCACAACCGTTATTGTTATCTTTTTCTTTCTTTTCCCGCATGTTGTTTATTTTGCGAAAGTGCAATTTTTATTATGTAACAAGTAACTCGGGTCGTAGTACTATTGCAACGAATGGGATTGCTGCGTAGTACTCACCTCAACGCGTATACCTAAAGAAAGATAACTGTAAGGATATGCGATACATTTTACCGCCTTTCTTTCCTGACAACCGCTGAAAATAGTAATGACAATTCATGCGTCGACATATGTTCCTGACAAGATAAGTGTAGAGAGAAAGTCCAAAATACTATTGAAAAAAAAAACATCCCGCTATGCATTTGTTTATTTTTCACCTCCGTCTTTGCGTTATCAGCTTTTCGTCCAAACTACGTCAATTTCGCACGTTTCCCAGATTGTTTCCACAACCCATTTCAATGCGTCGTTGCGAAGCAGGCAGTATACAACAACGATTGCCACGCTAGGTCGGAACGTATAGGGTAATGAATTTCAAAGGAGTAAAAGAAAACGGTTGCGACGGAGACGTGCCTTACCGGCCGTATGGCGCAAATAGGCCGTTAAAGTCGATGGGCCGAAGTCGCCCGCTCCGCGGCTTCGGAGATGTGCCGCGCCGCCGATCACTGCATAACCGCGAGCTTCGAGCATTCTATGCGGCGGACGGTCCGATATGGGAAAAGCGGGCGATTTCGCACCGACGGCCCGTCGTATCAAGCACACTGAATATAAGGCTCATTTCCTCCGGCTTCCGTCTTATGTCCACACGCTTTTGTCATTTTTGTGTCAGCCCTAATTTTCTTGTTGGTGGTGGCGGTATTGTTGAATAAAGCATATAATGGTTCGGCGGATTTTCAATTTCTTTTTGACTATTACACGGTTATCGTTCGTAGGTGTGCAATCGTACTTTCCAACACTTCGTTTAACTTGTTTCTCAACAAACGCGCTTGTCCCACCGTTACATTTTCCCCGCAGTTTCTACAGGAGCTTCCACCGTGTGTTCAACCTGCGCCCGGTAAGACAAGTTAGGATTATCAATTTTAGGAAATACAGTTTGCTTACGTTTGCGTCAAAGCCGCTTGCGCCAAAATTTGTATACTTCGAGGCCGTGGCATTTTTTTACGTTGCTGCGAGAAATGGAATACATTGTTCGATGTGACAAGTGCGTTGTTTATTATTATTTCCCGCATAGGACATACATAATAAGAACGAGGACAAGCGTCTACTTGTTTTACAATTATTTGGGCCTACACAAACACACAGTTCATAGTATGCAAGCACTCGAACAATAATGGCCGAAATGTATGTCTCGTGTCACCACAGAATTCGGTGGTGGCTTAGTCCAAGCATCACTGGAGCATGACGAACGTCGTAGAGAGCGAAACCAAAATGGACAAGTTGGACATGAAGCGACACACGGGTCTATCTGTCATGTGTGAAATATCGTGCTGTAAAACGTTCGCATCCCCGTAATAGTGCTAATAAAGAAAGACGTTCACCGTGATTCAATAGCAACAGGCCCACCGACAATTCATAACGTCATAAGGATGGTTAAGTTCATAAATGTGTCTCGGGAGAATCCTCACCGGCAAGAGATCAGATGGTGCGGATGTGAAGCTTTGCAGACAGCAAGTGTGATCAGTGTCGACACTTCAAAGAGTGTGCGGTAAAATCTTGATGCCCGTAAACGACAAAGTTGCAACGAACTTTGGCACAGTGAGGGGGCAGTGTGAGAGCCCGTTCATTGCACCTTCTAAAACTAAAAGTCTTCATGCGAACCTTCACACACTTCAGTAATCATTCTGAAGGCCTTAGTAAAAGAATATCTTTTGGAAATCTTAGATTGCCTTTAGAGTGTCGCTCCTACCCGCCGTGGTTGCTCGGTGGCTATGGTGTTAGTCTGCTGAGCACGAGGTCGCGGGATCGAATCCCGCCCACGGCGGCCGCATTTCGATGGGACGAAATGCGAAAACACCCGCGTACTTAGATTTAGGTGCACGTTAAAGAGCCCCAGGTGGTCAAAATTTCCGGAGTCCTCCACTACGGCGTGCCTCATAATCAGAAAGTGGTTTTGACACGTAAAACCCCATAATTTAGTGTCGCTCCTAACAGCTGATGTTGTGTATGGTTATATAATAATAGTTTGCATGGATGTGGTGAAAACATTTTTGTTGTTGGCGCTGTTGTTCTTGCCGAACGAAACGCAAAAATCGGCAGCGGCAAAGAAAGCAAGAGGAGAGACAGCTTCATAGAGCTTCCACAAGGATAGCCTGCATGCACTAGTTGTCACCATAGGCCAGCAAGAGGGACAGCCAATGCTACTCAAGCTTGCTTGCCCCCTTGCAATAGGAACGCGTGTATTTGCGTACATCGCTTCCACATTAAGCTACTTCTAAATTATGCAGTAATTAGTAGTTTAGAATCACTGACAAAATTCGTTGCCCATATTTTGAATTCCACACACTTTGACCCGTCGACAAATCAATCAATCAATCAATCGATCAAATAAACATTCAATCATTTGATTGATTGATTGATTGATTGATTGATTGATTGATTGATTGATTGATTGATTGATTGATTGATTGATTGATTGATTGATTGATTGATTGATTTTTGAAGTCAGTCCACTAGTTGACAGATCGGTTGATTGATATATCGGAAAATTGTTCGGTTTCGTAGTCAGTCACTCACCCGTTTCTTCTATTCGCCAGTGCAGCATTACAAAATTCTGTAATACACGTGTCCCAAACTTGAGTCAGCGAATTGCAGGAAATGTTTTCAATGCTTCGCTAAAACGGGGTTGGGGAAAGGGGGAGGCAGATCATAGCATTTAGCACCCTCTGCACCCACAAGGATGATGATAATGATTTTATTAAGGGATGGCTCGAACGCTGCACAATAAAGAAAACAGGGGGTATCTATCTACTCGTTCCTGCTTCAAAACACAAGCATAGCCCGTCGGCACGCGCGTTCATTCGACTCTGGCGCAAGCGGGCCGCCGCGCTGCAAAATCTTGCTCCCCGGGCCCGTTTATCTTCGAGCGCGAGCTGGCAAACGAGCCAGAAAGACGCCGTTCCGGGGTCCGCCCATCCGCGGAACAAAGGCGCGATCCTGACCGAACGTTCACGGGACGGTGTCGAACGCAGGCCATTCCTGTTCCTCTCCGCAGCGTTAAGGGTGCCTCTCGCATCGCAGCGTCTCACCGCCGCTACGCGGCGTTAGGTTCGCTTTGTGCGTCAACTTTCGTTTCGTCGGGAAAGCGGTTTCGCGGGCAATCGCTATTTCTCACCGCGCGTTGTCGAGCTCCTCACGGGCCATTGTGTCGACGCTTTCAACGTCTGGGTCAGGGCGGGATGATGCACGGCTTTGCTGCAAGCACTGGCAGAAGGCAACGTAGAGATATTTTCTTTCGTTCCGTTGTCGGCACCATTTCCCAGTTATCGCCGGCACAGCTCCGATACCCAGCGTCTTGTGCGCTGTGCTTTTCTATTCCACCAAACACCGGATGGCTTCGACTCTTCTTTATTTCTTTTTCCGCCCTAATGCTCCGAACAGTCAGGGTGGAGAAACGTTGGGGCGTAAACGCGCCGTACACCGTGAAATGAATCGAGAGATAGGGGCGACAAAGAATGCTGAGATTCCCCAGGCTGCATGACGAAGATCAAACATTACCGGTACTCGCAGGATATTTCCATTGAAAATTGCCAGGGGATTATGCGATCCACTATCCTGTCATAGCCTTATCTAGAGTGTACTGGCTACTTGGCCAGTCATATTTTACTGCCGCTTGGTGGCAAGCGTATTTTACATTGCCAGAGACAAAAAAAAAGAAAACATTACGAATCAGCACACCCAGTACTGCACAACGTTGAAGACGGAAATTCACTTTCTTTTTACCGACTAAAAAAATAATAAGGTGTCTAAAATGACAGATTGCCTGACGGCTGTTTCATCCTTTGAATGACATGGCTAAGGTGGAGTCGAGCTTATCGGGTAAGCTGGCTGCCGCAAGGGAGCGAAAAACCTTGCCACGGCATCACAAGAAGTTACTCTCTGCTGGAGCATTTATCACGCGTGTATGCTTGGATGTAGCTACGATGAGATAAACGGGAACAAGGTGAAAGCAGGAGCCAACGTTTCGACGAGTGGACTTGTATATTTCAAGGCGGCAACACTGATGCCTTCAACATTCGAATCCGGCAACATGTGTGGATTTATTTACCAGTTGCTTTCACCCAAAAAAGATCACGTACTCGTGATGGCTATGGCAGAAAGGATGTTCCACATCCACTGCCAATGTTTGTGAGTTGTGGCGCTGGTTAACACTCCCAGGTTTAATTCTAGTAGTAAAAACATAATATGCCCCAGAAAGTGGGTAGCAATACCCACTTTCAATCATTCAATTCAATCATTAAGTACAAGCAATTTCCCCTACGTTATCCTTGGTGTCTTTGTTTGTTGGCTTGTTATGATATGATTAATAAAAATAGGGCTCCTCGGCTCCCTTTCTTCTCGGCCCCTTCTTGTCAGAGAGCCTCACTCAGAGAGCCTTCGACTAAGCTTTCAGCTTCATTGGCCGCTTTCTCGAGAGCAGCAATGAAGACAAACTGAAGTCATGAACCTTTCCGCTTGGTATATAGCGATATTGGAGCAGTAATGCTCATTGTAATAGTAATTTCGGGTTTCATAGTTAATATTGATTATGGATAGAAACTGAACATTTCTGTTTCTGCGAATAAAAAAGCGCAACGAAAAAGAAGACGAATGTTCCGGGAATATGCAGATCCATCGAGCATCTTTGAATCCGTGTGAAGCGAAGGTTTCGTGTACCGGTTAATCGAATGTTATAAATTTGCCTGTTTTATTCCTGCGTCTCTGGCGTAAAGAAAACTGGCACGTGCGCATGTGCCCCCGCGCGCCTGTGCCACGCAATGTGACACCATCGGCGATCATCTCAAAGAGCCCGTTGGCGTTGTCACGATAAATGTACACGCGCCAATGTAGCCTAATGATTAGAGCGGGGTACCCGCGGTTCAGTCCCACCGTTAGACATGTAATTCATTTTTACAACGAAGCTGTACCTCTAACCCCCGATGCATTTGTCGCGTCCGTGGGCAAAACTAACTTCTTTCGTGGACCGATCCCGGAGGTAGTGCAATAGCAGGCTAAAATTAAAGCGAAAAGTGAATGTCCTTTCGAATCACACATGCAGTGCAAGCCACATAGGTCGTTTCGATAAAGAAAAGCACAAAACACCTGTCGTGTCGACGTGATGGATGATGAGGCGGTCGTTAACAATGGGAAGCTCAGAATGATTGATAACGACATCCGCTTGTAACAAGGGGCGTGAAGTCAATACCCATATAAAATATAAGCTAAAGTGCAGGCTTGGGACAGCACAGTTTGTAACGCAGGACGTGACGTCACCACATTACAAATGCATGAAGAGGGCCCGGTGAGTAAGGCACTGTATTTGTGTTGTGACAGTGCTATGGGAAGGCCACGTATATAGTGAGCACTCTTGAAGAGCAGCGGGCATATACGAGGAGCGGCGAAGAGCACAGAGAACACAATGCGAACGACGGCGTCGTGCTGGTGCCAGGGATGAACATCGTGTCCAAAACGCTCAGCGCAAGCGCGGTTGGATGATGATGAATATCGTGAAGCCGAAAACGTGGCCAGGCGACCAAGGTACAATGCAATCAACCGTTTCGAGATTGCCAATTCTAAATTTAAGAAGAAATTTCTCGACGCAGAATTTGGACGTGGTCGTTCCGTGTGTGATCGACTGGGGTTCCAGGTTAAGTGCATTTCGTTTGTCTCTGGTCCACTCTTTGCAGGTACATGAAGTAGAGGCGCAAGCCAAGTCGCAGTGCTTTGAAATGTCTTCAACGGCCCGCGACTTTGCTTGCGCCGCTACTTCATGCACCTGCAAAGAGTGGACTAGAGACAAACGAAATGCGCTTGACCTGCCACCATAGTCGATCATGCACGGAACAACTAAGTCCAAATTCTGCGTCGAGAAATTTCTAGCATGTAAAGTGCATGTGAGTGCCGCCATGTGAATAATTTCAAGCCACGTCGCAATGAGTAATCGTTCTAGGTGTCGTTTACAGCTTCACCGTCCAACCACCTTCACAGCGTGGGTTAGAGCCCCCTCCCCCTCCTTTTTTTTTCTTCAAGTGTGAGCTACTTTCCGATAGCAGCAGCACCCAGCACTCGCGGTCAGGAAAGTCCAGGATGGTCTGGAAAGAAAGCTCCCGTTTAAAAAGGCAGAATTCATTCCGAAAGATATTGTACCGCTACATCATATTACTTACGCAGCGCCTATGCGTTTAGGCTTGTTTTATTGCGCTAGCAATTATAAGGACATCTCAAGCGAATTTTTGCCGTCGTCGGTGTCGTGGGGATCCGCATATATTTAGGTATATGTATGCTATATGCCATGCCATGCCATATGACACGCGGTATATGCGGGTTATATCGCCACACCATTCAATTTCTAAAGTTGTTCATAGCAGGTCTTACATTCTTGACAAAATTATTCCTCAGAATTTTGAGAATGGTAGCCCAGAAACAAATATTACGAAACAAAACAACGACAGCGCATGTCTTTTATCTTACATGTTCTCGGACATAAATATGAAAAGTGCGAAACAATAACAGAGCTCAAACCTGAAACTGATGCAACTTTATTGCTGTGTACTACCTCTGGGATCGGCCCAGGAAAGAGGTTTCGAACATATCCGATACGGAAAAGTGTTGATGAAGTCGCTAAAAAGACGTTGGCTTTAATAAATGCACATAAATTAAATTGTCCGATGTCAGGATTCAAACAGGGGATTCCTAGCCAAACAGCTCGTTTTTACTAAGTCAGCTTACGTTTACTTCAATTCATAGGCTGCCACTACAGCAACGAGTCTTACATTTCGTTTAATATTCTAACATATTGCTATTACATTCGTTGCTTCACCCATACTGGAAAAACCATGAAAATTTTCTTTGCAAGAAATGAGAGCGCTGAAGCCGCAGTTATACTTTCTGGATTCAGTTCAACGAAATACGCCACAGGAGTTATACCAAGTGGCTTCTCCACCACCAACTACCACTCCTCGGGCTGTACTACACCTCGGACACACAGCATCACGTGGTGTGCTTGCGCCGCGCGCAATGTCGAAGCACCTACTTCTTGCGTTTCTTGTCCTTGTCTCCGAAACAAGTATCGGCTCTCTACTGAAACCGAGTCAATTCGCGGCGCCGTCTGTATTGCCATCAAATGGCGCAGAATGTTTTGCTAACTGCCAGTCTCGACAATCTAAACGGCCTTATTCGTTATTTGCGTGCTTTTCCCAACGCACCTTATCCATTTCTTCCAATGAGCGTTAGTTCTTCACAGAGGGTTTGAATTAATTATCAGAGCTGGACGTTCGTGACATCGAGCTAATAAAAACCTGTTAACGCAGCCCTGGGGTGCACTCATTTGTGTATATTAGTCCTCGCGGCTTCTCTGCAGTGCACCCAGTGCAGTTCATTGCCTCGTGCTTTGAGGTCGAGATCTCCCTGCAAGATAGTGCTTTAAAGGACGGTTCGTTAGCAGTAAGCTATTAGTAGTTACGAATTGCAGGTCCACATGCCCAATGTGGTATAGTTAACGCGTACGCCACTGTAAACTGTTTCGCGAGCGGTTTAGATATTGCAGTAGCAGCTATCTCTCGTCGAAGCCATTACGACCAGACGGCGGGAAGCTGGATATTTGGAGAAAAATAAAGAAGGCTAACTGCTAACCGCCATCTGCTGCGGCATTTAAATGGTTTCACAAAATAAATATCCAGCCAGAGGTTCATTTGGCTTCGCATTAATCAACTCGGGAAAGAATAACAAGAACATCGATGTAGAGAACGGGGGAGGGGGGCGGCATAAATCTATCGCGCAGCAGGCAGCAGTCAAAAATGGGGGAATAAGGAGAAATGTTTGTGCGCAACAATAAGATAAGCCTAATGGTGGTCGTTCCACGGATGAAAATGTTAAAGTGGTAGGAGAGGATATTAAGCTGCAATCGCGGGGCTTTCGCCCGGCCCCTGGTTGTGATTTGTTTCCTCAGCCTTTCTTGTTTCTTCTTCGTCTGGCTAATAAAACTTTATCTTGCGATCTATTCCAGTGAATTCCCTTTTTGGTCAGGGAGTTAAAAGGTAAAGATATTATGGTGCTTTTACGAAACGCTCTACGGCAAAGCAACCAGGCACGGGGGAAACGTATAGAACCTACTCTTCTTTAGAAAGTGTAGCAAGGCTCTGGTGGCGGGAGTCCATCGAGTCGATGGGTCGAAAGCGTTTTCTTCCGTGAACGCTCTGGTAAGCCAGCTGAAACTGGCAAACAAAGCCTGGCTTTCGCCATCAAAGGAAGAGAAGTAAATACGGGCTTGTACTGCAACCTGGTAGCAATCGCAAAAGTTGCACGAGGCAATGTCCATCATGCCGATGCGAAAACAGTGTCGAAACAACGCCGATGCAGAAAACGCCTGATGTATTCTTGTTTCAGCCGCCGAAATTTACTAACGTGCGCTGGAGATCCACTGCCTTTGCAACATTACATGCTCCGAAAGGCCAACATTCGGGGCGCTAATTCGTCAACTGATAAGCGTTCAAGCAACAGTAGCTCTTACAGTTCACCAGCGCTTTGCAGGGCTCTCAAGAGCTGCGAGCTTGCTCACTTGAGTGAATCGGCGGTAGCGAATGGGCACTTCATTTACATATACCACAGACCCTTTCCGGGTCAAAGCAAGAGTGGGTACATCAGTGAGTATCAAAACAGTACAAAGCATAAAAAATTAAACAACACAAACGCAATCACTGTAAATATGCAAACGCTATAGAAATAGTATTAATGCAACAAAGAAACAAGAAAAAGAAACACTCAGTTAGTCGGGAATGTAAACTATTAAATCTCGGAAAATGTCATTGTCTCTATGTTTTTTTTTTTTTCTTTTTTACAAATGAATCAGGTGTCGTGCAATTCGCTACAGTGCTCGGTAATTTGTTCCAATAAAATGAGGCTTGGGGAAATAACGAATATTTACGGGAGTTTACTAAATGGTTGGCGCACGGTTTCACAGTGGTTAGATCTGGTCGAGTGGTTAAAGGGGTCTTGCAAGTATCGAGAACAAGGAATATTGTAATGCCCATGGTAGAGAAAGGATATAAATTTAAGTTTAGAAATTATTCTGCGGTTTCTTAGTGGTTGAAGATTTGCCGTCTTTATTAGGCTAGTTGCGCTACCGTATGGTGAGTAGTCCAAGTAGATGAAGTATGCTACTAATTTCTGGATATTTTCGATTTGGTCAGTTAAGTATTTTTTAAATGGGTCCCATATTATGTCTGCATGTTCTAATGCCGGTCTTACCAATGTCTTGTAGGCATTCAGTTTAACTGATGATGGTGCATTACGCAGTCGTCTTTTAAGGAAGGACAGTTTTCTACGAGCTCGCTCACAACTTAACGTAATCTGTGGTTCCCAGTTCAGATCACTTGTCAGTGTGACTCCTAAATATTTCACCTCATCGTACATGGCAATTTCAGTTCCGTCCAGTTTGTAAGTAAAGTTACATGGTTCTTTTTTATTGGTGACTTCAGAACATTTCGTTTTTATTGGCATTAAGCTAGATACCCAATTTCAAACTCCATGCTTGTATGTTTATTAGGGAATATTTAAGTGTAATTAGATCATCCCAATTTTTTACACTTGTGTGCACTACACAGTCGACTACAAGAATACGTATTTACGTGGGTGATTGAATGCAAAATTGGATATCATTAATGTAAAGAAGGAATAAAACGGGTGCTAAAATCGAGCCTTGGGGTACTCCCCAGTACACGTCTAAGTATTCTCAAACAGTGTTGTTTATGACAACGCACTGTTTTCGGTGTTGTAAGAAGCGGGAGATCCACGATATAATTTGACTGTCGATTTTGAAAGCCGCAATGTTTTGTATTAAGTCATAGTGCGGAACTAAGTCTAAAGCTTTCGAGAAGTCAAGGAAGACTGCCTCAATCTGATCCCCTTTGTTAATTGCTTCAAAGAAGTCATGGGTTACCTCCGCTAGTTGTGTTGTGGTTGAGAGACCTGATCGGAAGCCATGTTATTGACCGAAAAGGAGATTGTTAGTTTCCAGGTGAGTTATAATAGCTGTAAAGATTTTATGTTCGAATAATTTACAACACGTACTTGTCAATGAGACGGGGCGATAGTAGTTCGAGTTTAGAGCCTGACTTGTGCATAGGAATAACTTTTGCATGACGCCAGTCTTCTGGAATTTCTAATGTTTCTAAGGAAGCTTCATAAATTTTGTGCAAATACAATGGCACTGCATTAGCATATCGGTTTAAAAAAGCGTTTGAAATGTCGTTCAGGACCAGAGCATTTCTTCACATCGTGGTTTCGTAAGAGACATAAAACTCCCTGTTGACTTATATTTAGACTAGGCATCCCTTGTTCGCACGAGTTAGGAGACATCGGAGCGTTCGTAACTTCTTTTGTAAAGACGGACTGGCAAAAGGTGTTAAATGCTGTGCCAATGGATTCAGGATCCGAGACTATTTGCTTCGAAGAAGTAATTTGTGTTATGAAAGCTTTTTCGTTAGATAGGTATCGCCGGAACTTATGTGGATTGTTGTGCATAAATGATGGAAGAGTAGTGTTATGAAATCGGCATTTGGCTTCTCGAACCCTTTCGTGCATGCTGTTGATAAGTCTGTCGAGATCTTGCATCACGCCTGCTTTACGCCTGCGCTTAATTTTTCGTTTCAGTTGAATTATATCACGCGTGACCCACGGATAATGCCTGTCAGTGCGTTTTTCTTTTTTCGAGACGGAATAAAATTCCTTTCGCAGAAATGTACAAGATTCTTAAATCGTGACCACATTTGGTGTACGTAGTTTGTAGCGTTAAGTTGGGTGAGGTTGGATTCCAAAGCGTCTAGCACCGCGTCATCGACTGCGCGTGCGTAGTGCCTGATATGTACGTACAAACGATTGTTTGAAAGGCGCACTTGTTGTTTTGATAGGACAATCCATTGAAAGCAACTTGTGATCAAAAGTGCATTTATCTAGTGCGATAGTGCACCCTTCCAGTGCATTGCTCACGAACATGGGGTCAAGAAGAGGAGAGGAAGTAGCAGCAATTCGAGTGTCAGCGCAGACCAATTGACGCTGACTTGCAGCGAAGCACAGTCGCCGAGAACGTTATGAACTCAGAGATGTTGCAGTGCTAGTGGTTTTGCATATACCCATCTATAGGGAGGTCAGACGTAATAATAATTAACGGACAACGATTTCAAAGCTACAAGTTGCATGGAGGATTAACTCAAACGCGCCATCAGCGAACTTGTGACCCTGGTGCAACGAGTTTGCTACATCGTTCCAACATGTGGCCCTTTCATTCGCGAAATCGTTCCCGCTGTCCTACATCTCTTAACCTCTGGTCTCGCGAGTTGTCCTTCGTAGTTTAGCCTCTGGTGGTGCCTTCGACGAATGTGAATGGGGCCGGCGCTGTGTCTGGAAAGATTAATTACGCCTGACGTATTCGGGGCCTGCGATTAATCACTTCGGTCTTCTTTACGTCAACATTTCCTACGCTATCGCGTATATATATATATATATATATATATATATATATATATATATATATATATATGTGTGTGTGTGTGTGTGTGTGTGTGTGTGTGTGTGTGTGTGTGTGTGTGTGTGTGTGTGTGTGTGTGTGTGTGTGTGTGTGTGTGTGTGTGTGTGTGCGTGTGCGTGTGCGTGTGCGTGTGCGTGTGTGTGTGTCGACTTCGAGTTGGACACACGCATCTGACGCACAATTCCCTCCGCCGAAAAGAAAACCCATCAAGTTGCGAAAAATGCCGTGAACCTCTTACAGTCATGCACATTCTAATAACATGTCCATACATCGATAAACAGAGACTGAAGTTTTTACACAGCCTGTATAATTTGCGCACTCCATTACACCATGCCCTATTACTAGCAGATGACCCCCTAGTGCCATTTACTAACCTGTTCGGCTTTTTAGATAAAACTGGTTATTTACACCGACTATAATGTAATGCAGGTTTACCCGCTCCAACCTTGTTTCATTTGGTTTTGTGACTGGCGCAGCATGGCCTTAGTTGCCTTTGTGCCATTAAACCTAAACTAACAAACAAACAAACGAACGAAAAGACACACACACACACACACACACATATATATATATATATATATATATATATATATATATATATATATATATATATATATATATATATATATATATATATATATATATATATATATACATATATTACTGCCAGCTTGTTCAAATCGGTGTTACGAGAGGAATGCAGTTACATTTAAAGTTTCCTGCATACAGTGGGTTTGCTCTTTGTTGTTAATGGACCATGGTAAAAAATCCTACCAAGTGGTCATCTATCTCAAGCCGCAGCTTCGACACTAACCCTACAGATAACATTAAATCAATTAATCAAAATAAACATATCGTAAAGCCCTGTCTCTCTCTCTCAGTCACATAACATATAATGAAATTTTCTGACACTTCTCAGCAAAAGCGAAGACGAGCAGAGATGTGCATTTTTTTTTCTCCTGGAACATGCTGCACAGCTACTCTTATTATTCATAATACAATGAAGAGATGATGCGAAGGTGTTGCACGAAGCATCTGGGTGAGACAACTACAACTGAATGTGGTCGTCTGACAAATACAAAGCAAATAGTCATGGCGTTTAAGTCGTATTGATACCGTATGTCAATAACATGAAGCAGTGTGCTCGAAGTCTAGGAATTCTCAAGTTTGTCGAAAACTTCTGATAAGAATCTTGCGGAGGCGGCTGGAAGACGTAACCGCGGTGGCCACGGTCTACCGACGGTCGCGGCTCACTGCCACATACTTATTTCGGCACGGGGCTTGAGATGAGTGAATTATTAGGACAAATGTCCACAGCCTGTGTCAGCACCTCCGTAACTATAAGGGGCACTGAAATGGTCAGTTCCAGTGATGCATGGTCGTCGACTGCTTCCCTGGTGTCGCTGATACTTGTAGGGAGTGAATGCTCCCGTGTTTTGTTTCCGACAAGCAGCTAGGGCTCGGAAACTCATTGTGCGAGTGGGTAAAGGCGTAACTTTCCTCGCGGCATTTCTTGGTGTCATTCCTGGTGGCGTACATCACTTTATACGACGTCCACGTGCGACATAAATGTCATGCAGCCCTTGGACGCGACACACTGCAAGTATAGAGAGACAGCGCTGTGCATTGGAAGACTACGTCCCCCAACGTGCCTTCCTTTCTTGTAAACATTCGCTGTGCTCACAATAAGTTCCGCGCAGAATATTGCAGAATAATCTGTCGCTTTATTCTGTGGATTACACAAGCAAGTTGGTAATTGAAAACCTCTGAAGCTGCCTGCCGTACAATGGCAAACGAAAAAAAGGGAAGGCTACAGGGGAATTTTCGTTCGGTACAAAGCACTCGAAACGCGATTAACATTCTTTTTTTTTTTTTTTGAACGATTTCTCAAAAACAGGCTATTACTCAAAGTACTGTCTTAGGTCAAAACGTCTGCCTTATATAATTTATTCAATACATATAAGGTAGACGTTAGGGCTCGGAGATGTGGTCGCCCCCTCCCACGCAGGTGGGAGGGCGCGAACACCTGCGTGGGAGGGGGCAATTTAACAAATTATATAAGGAAGACGTTTCGACCTAAGACAGCACTCTGAGTAGTTTGATCGAAAGTCTGGTCACCCCCACCCACGCAGGTGGGAGGGGGCGACCACATCGGCACGCTTTCGCCTCCGACAATTCCGACCTGTTCTTGCACGTGGTCGTATCATCACTGTCCGTGCACTGGACAGTATGTTTCACAGCGCCGAATGTTCTTTGCAATTTTCCCCTGTGGCTCCTCGTTTTGCCTTAATATTCTCTTGACTCTTTAAACCGAATTCGGTTCACTTCGTGTTCTGGGCTAGATACCAATAACCATCGACCGTTCCACTTAGGGCTCCCCGCGTCCGAGTCAGTATGCCTTAGAGTCAGGAATTTCACTTGACTTGATGACGTAATGTCTGGCTCACTTTTTCTTTTTAATATATTTTTCAACGTAACTTCACCACCGTTACCATTAGGCGTGAAATATCAATGCTTTAAGCGATGTGACCGGTGATGTTTATATATCTCCTTTCGTGGTCAGCTCAAGGTAAATATACCTGGTAGCGAAGATTCCATGGGAGCCCATACGTTCAAAACATGGCGGTTAATTGGCGGTTCATGGGGCTTAGCGCCATCTGTATTTGGTGGGAACACTTCCGGCAGAAGAAAAAATAATGTGGCGCCATATTTGTTAAAAGCTAAAGTGACGTCATTTTCCTTTCGTAGGCGCGAAATTTGTTTTGTTGTCCTGCCTTTGGAGCTATATATTCAAGTGCCCCGCCATTCGACTTGATGGGCGTTTCGAGCTTTCAGCGCGGAAAGCGATGCAGGAAAAGGCCAGCCGTAGGGTTGTCAAAATCGCACCCCTGCACAGAACATACTTTCTTTGGAGGCCGACGAAAGCTTTAGGTGTAGAGTGCTGATCGTATCGTCGGATGCCAAGCCCGTCGGCCAGCGCAGTCGCACGAAAACAACCTCACAGTTATCTGGTGGTCTAACTCCGTACTTTTGACTGAACAGGTTAAGAAGCGATGAAGCTACCCGCGTCACCAAATTCAGACAAACTTCGACAAGCAAAAAAACAAAAGAAACACACAACCTGTGAGGGGGGCGCATTTCAACAGGTAATGTTTACGAGCGCGCCTTTCTGCACATTTCAAGAGCTGCATTGCATTGCGAGTGATAACGGCGTCAACGCCCCCTGTAACGATGGGCGCTGAAAAGAAATGTATTTATTAATAATAATAAAATTACATATACTTGTATTTTCTTAACTCGTCACGAATATATAAGATTGACCAGGAATATTATTTTCGTTGAATGAATCTGTGTCTCTCTTGAATAAAAAAAAAGCGCTTTTTTCTTTCCCAATGTTTGTTCCCTCCAAACATAGTCGCGCTTCAATCGCTGCTCCCATAACCCCCCATGCTGATGTCGGTGACAATTTGTACTGAACCGCTTTTCGCCAGAAACTTCGCGACCTATTTGGATCGACCTTGGTCAGCTTACCAAAAAAACAAAACAAAAAAAAAACACACCTTCGCTCTGTGCTCAGTTTAGTGCGACCTGGAACTGCTTTCACTAAAATCGTTTGTTGCATGTATGTTCCCTGTATCTCCTATATGCGCTACGTAGGCCGTACAATAGGTTATGTGAGCCAATCGGCGATGGAGGCCGTACGTTGCCGGTAGCTCATTGTACATTACAGAGTGGGACTCAATGAAAATTCATAGAACACCAGCATACATTCATTAATTTATTGTTTATTTATATCAGGACAATGCTATGTCCATCGGCATTTTCTTATGTGATTGCCACCATTATTAGCACCTTGGTCATGGAGTAGCCGGAAGCCCACACTTCCAACCTCTCCACGCTACCCCCTACTACAACACATCTTGGTTAGGAACTACCCGTAATCTAGTTTATTGCATATCACAGGTAGCCTATTCTGTCTTCTTTTAAAACGCCTAATTCCTTCTTGAATCGAAACTCATTAAAAATGTGCAATCTACTTCATAGCGACCATTACTGCTGATGTCTTTGGATGTGGTCTAATGAGCTCCTCATTCAACCGCCCGCCCCCTTCCCGGCCGGTTTCTATTTTTTGCGCGTACGTCTGAGCTAAAGGACTTCCGCTGTTCACAAGCAACGAATAAAAGGAACAAGGCAGGTGGCAGTGTGGACTCAGAGTGGGCGGGGCCAACAGACCCGGTTGGGCGGGCAGTGGTTGCAGACAAGCGGAAGCACGAGCGCGGATGGGCAGCGACAAGCCGAAAGCGTATCCAACAAATGCCCCCATCGTCGAGGGGACTTATTTCGGCGCCCTCAAAGAGCGCGCGGAGCACCCCACGAACTCGCGTCGTCGCGACTCCATTATCGGCGTCGCCGATAGAGGCCCGCGCCGCGGCAGTTTAATGGACCCGGCGGCCTTCGCCATTTTTCAACTCATCTCGTCATCTTTCACGGCTCTTTCCTCCACCTCTCCCTCTCTCTCAATCTCTCTCTCTCTCTCCTGTGTTCAACGTTACCCTCTCAGTTCATGTCCTCAAATGACGCACCGCTTTCTCTTTTGTGTGGCCCTTTATTTGCTCGAACCTATCGAAAAAGGTTCTTCGACGAGGTTGTAAATTGTTCGCCGCCTCCTCCTGTCGCTCCTCTTTTGTCTCCGCCTCCAGAGACAACGCGCTTTGGGTTGCAGTAGCATTGTCTCGAATCACCCATTACGAGAATTTCTGTTCTCCCGTACTAACCGCCCCCCCTCCCCCCATCGCCCCTCTCCCGGCCTCGCCTCGTCCTTCTCACCTCTCCCTCTTTCGCTCTCTCCATCGCTCTTAGCTCTTTCGGCACGCTGCCTTGTGTACTTACACAACGACGTCCTTTCCCTACAGTACCCCCGGGTCTGGCATCGCCTTGGTGAGAAGGATGATGTGTTCGAGGGGAGTTGAGTTAGTCCAAGGAACATTGTCTTTGGCCACGTGGCACACTTCCTCAGTGGCGTCGCGTCGGCGCGACGACGCGTTCTTGCAGACCTGACCGATTCTCGGTACTTTGACGCCTGGATGTTGGCCGTCTACGTAATATATCTTCCCGTCTCAGTGCATTGTTTGCCTGTTTCCTATGTTTTCTTTTTAGCACTCGAGGCAACTTGTTAGGAAATGTCGCTTCGGCTTATCGTGACTCCCTCGCGAACTATACGACTGCTCCAGTTTCAAATGGTGGGCCGCGCAAAGGCCGTAGAGTTGATTCACGTCGACAGATTTGTGCCGGTTCTACAGCAAATAAAACAGAAAGCCAGGAATGGCTTCTCCTCAGAACATGTTCGAGCATTAGAAACCATCGACCAGTATTCACAAGACAATTCGCAATCCGTCGCGGCTCGTAACACCAGACGACAACAAAATAAACCGCCACATAAAGCGACCGTGTTATTTAGCGAAGGAGGCCAGCCAATGGTGAACTTAACGCGTTTCGTGAGGACTAATAAACAACACGAAAGGAAACGACATCCGATGAGCCAATAGCTGGCACGCTATACACAGAGGTAAGATATAGGAGCTTCACTAGCTAACACTAGCGCACGGTCTGGCGCGAGATCTTCAATCGCTCGACGCACATACGCAGACGGGTTAAATAATATATGAGGCAAATGAAGTGATTCCGCGCCTTTTCTTCTTTAAAGGTCGTACAGGGTTATGAATTTATTACGTCTAAGCAGTGGCGGTCGCCCACGTACTGCAGCCGCAGCGCTTTTCCTAAGCATTGCCGTTCGCCAGTGCATCAAATCTAACCATGCCGAAGAGCCAGCTCATAACATGGTGGTTCATATAACACGGCGGAGCTTCGAATTATGAAACCTCCGACGCTCGCGTTCGATGCGAGGTCACTGAACTGTGGTACGGGTTAAAATGGCTGATTATTCCCTTTTTCAGTGTGGGCCGTAACCTGGCGATCTTTCTTTGAGTGGCCGTACTTGCTGAAGTGAGAAAATCCGTTATAAACTCATCGTTCTAACTGCAGTGCAGCAGAAGCTGCCAACTTCAGTAATAATGACAGATTGCAGCTGAGAGATTGGGACCCGGAGAAGTGTGGTGCCTAACCGGAAGAAAGCACCTACCGTTACAGAGGCAGGTGCTCAAACGACGAAGGAAATGGCAACGGAAAGAACGTGGACTATTAGACAGAGGTGGCAACATCTCGTGGCAACCAGTTCAACCACACTGTGTTATTACCTATCATTGCCTTATAACTCTTCCCGGTGCGATAAAAAAAAAGAAAAGGAAGAGGAAAAGAAGTCAGAATATCGTAACTGTGACCAACCCGTAACGAATAGTCCTATTGAACCAACCGATATTAGCAATACATTCACTCATTTAAATATCTACGCAATACAATCAATGACATAGCGTTACAAGATATCAACGCCTCCATGCGCTATAGCGATAACATCTGCCGTTGTTTATATATGCGTGAGCAAGAGAATACGGCATCATGTGTGATCCCGGCTATTCTAATTCACTTAGTTCTTTCTTGCCCTCTAGTCAACCAGTGCAGATATAAAACTTCGTCCAAATAATAATAATAATAATAATAATAATAATAATAAAAAGACCCAAAGCCAGTGGGGCTATACTAGTGCAGGTGCTACCAAATTAGGAAGCCCTACTAAGCTTCAACAAGGACACTCCCTCACCAGAACAGGAATTGGCCTCCCTGATGCAGTATCCGGCCGCTATATACCTCCCTCATCACTTTTGCAGTTGTAAGAGGTTTAGGGCGCAACAATAAATCAGTTCACAGTGCCAAAGTGTGTTCTTTCGATCCTCTGTTTTCATTCGTTCGACGGGAAAAGGTTAATTGTTACCGAAAAAAACAGAGGCCAAACTCCCGAGTACTGAATTCCACATTAAAGCTTCATCGCCAGTATGTCAGTGTGACGTCACATATTTTTCAAAGCATGTTTTTATAGTTGGGCTTGAAACTTTCTAGATTAAGTCCTTGGTTCCTTTTGAATGTAGTGTAGTCCTATATTACATATAAACCATTACCTAGACCTAATTGGACGCCGTCTACATTTACAGCGTCACAACGTTTCTGATTTGCCCCCTCTAATGGCAATAGTGGTTGATGGGATTTTGTAGAGCAGTAATTTTCTAACTCAGCTTTACTGCTTCAGTGCCGCTTTAGAGGAGCACAGGGTAAAATAACCTTCAAGCCACGAAACTGTCCATCTACAGCCCTGGCATTGTCTTAGGAAAATAAGTTCGATAATTAAATGAATGAACGACTGATTCAATTTCGCGAATTAATAAGCCACAAACACACGCCCTCCAGTACGCATAAACTCGCACACAGGCACACGCAAGACATCGGCACAATGCCACGTTTCGCACTACAGTCTCACTCTTAGTTATAGCTATCACTGGTTTGTTTGCGCGCTCCGTTTAAGCACCGGTTTTTAAGCTTTCGCAACCTTGAATTTTACAAATATTAAGGCACGACGGGAAACAACTGATAGCTGTGTATGTCGTCAACTCATAGCTGTGTATGTCGCTGTGTATGTCGTCTTCGCAGTCCTTGTCCTTCGCGCTGCACGTTATTTTTGATCATGAATTACCAACTAGCTCAAGCAACTACCCTACTTAACTCATAGCTATAGACATTCACATTTCAATTTAGTGTATGCAGATATACATTTGTTCTGCCTAAGCTGCGCTCGAATTATAAGCACAGCGCCTCTCGTTACCAGTCCTGCGCAGAACTCGCGTGTACCTCACACACAATAGTCAGTGTCCTGCATTATAACGCGGCACGAAATGCCCCTGCATGCGCAGTTTTCTTGTATTAGTTGACTCTTGTGGAAACCAGCACAGGATGAATATAAAAAGAAAGAGAGAAAGAAACAAGAGGGAAAGGCAGGGAAGTTAACTAAGGTTTTGCCCAGTTGGCTACTCTACACGTGGGGAAGGGGAGGGGGCAAGAAAGATAAGTAGAAAGGAGGAAAGGAGGAGGGTCATTGTATCCGCACTCGCAGATGAAAGTCCACCCATGTCAAGCACCTTGCCGCCTATGGTAACGAGAGTCGCATTCATGAACGCCTATTCATTGCAGAACGATTGAAAATTGATTTTGCTGGCACATTTTTCAAAATAATTTGGAGGTGCAAATTAGGTGGACTGAACGTTCCGTCATTTAGCGCTTCCCCTCATTCCTCATCGGCATTACCAAGAGCGCAGTATGCAACTCTTGCGGACGGCCGAGATGAGGCTATAGAATACGCAGAGAGAAAAAGAAACTGCGGTAGAGGCAGGTGAGTGGGGATAGGATTTCACAAAAGTAAAGCACCACATAACATATTCTCGCTCTTCGTCGCAAGAGCATACCCTCAGCTCTCCCTTTCCAGCCGGGCAATAGGCACCTGTCGTGGTTTCGTAATGGCTTTGGCGTTGCGCTGCTAAGCCCTAAGGCAAGGGATGAAATTCCGGCCGCAGCGGCCAAGATTTGATTGAAGAGCGTAAAAAGCGCCCGGTTATCGTGCATTGGTTGCACGTTAAAGAACCCCAGGTGGTCAAAGTTATTACGGAGTCCTCCACTACGGCGTGCCAAGACAGGGGTAATTGGAAATCACAGGGATAGGCCTTCGCCCTGCAGTGTACACAGAAATAGGCTAATGATGACATTTATTTTAACGTGCAACCTCGGTAGAGTTATACGACAGCTTTCACGCTGCGACCGCGCCACAATGCGGTCACCTTGAGTGGGGTATCGAACCCACAGCCTCGCGTTGAGCAAGCAGCTAACCACAGGGACCGAGCCGTGGCCACGGCGCGTCAGCAGCAAAGGACTGCAGCACGGCAATTTGGATAACTGAGTTCAGTGCGAACAGTAGCCGCACTTTAACGCCGCGAGTAGAGAGTTGAGTGCCACGTCGCAGCCAGCTTACTCGGCGTTTACGACGCGTAAACTGGCACCGCCGCAGAGGAACTCCGTAACGACAGCTCCTCCTCGTAGCGCAGTTTAGACTCCGTACCCGGCTTTACGCTCGGGAATAAGACGTGTCTGGAATAAAACCAATGTTGCAGCACGTGCCATCTCAGTGCAGGCGGAAGCTAGAAAGCGCTCGAAATGCGGTATAACAAACTGTTGCGACGGGACAGTGCGTTTTCTCTTTTATACTGTTTTGTTTATTTTTTAGACGTTAATGTTGGCTCTCGTCGTCGGTGTCCAAACAATGGCTGTGATGTCGTTTCCGCTGCTTTAAAAGTGCCATCACGTATTGTGGTACGTAAAGCAGCGGTGCGCGTACTTCTTGAGTTGGCTCGAAAAAACGTCTTCTGCGAACACACTGCGCGGACTAAACATGTGCACGTTCCCGGCACAGATTCGGGATGCGATATATTTCCAGTGATGAAAGCGACACATGTGTCAACGCCTGCCCTGACTGTTAAATGGGCGCTGTAACATCGCTTTCTTTACGCGATCAAATAACATTAGCGATCTGTAAACAACGCTGCCGCCATGAATGCGATGGAAGATGTACGCGAGGACGATACAACGGTAACTCAGGCCAGTGCACATCAAGAATTGGATCGTAGTGCGCCAATAGCTACCTGCCCGAGCAATGCGTGTAACCACGGACCCAGTACTCTATGAAAAAAGAAAAGCAATGGTCTGGACGCCAGCCTGCTCAAAGTTACCTGGAGCTGGAGGCGTTTGATATCGTAAATTTCAGAAATGTCATGATTTTGCACGCACGCACGCACGCACGCACACACGCAAACACACACACACACACACACACACACACACACACACACAAACACACACACACACACACACACACACACACACACACACACACACACACACACACACACACACACACACACACACACACACACAGTATTTCAAGATAAGGCTATAGAATGAATCTAGCACAAAAACACTTTAGCAAAATATTCGACATCACAGAAGGTGCTTTTGCTCGCAGTTACCCTGATGTCGCTCTTCTGGTTACGAAAAGAGATTTCGCTTCTCGCACTTCCTGCAGGCAGGGACGGTCATTGTTGTGTGAACTCACACTTTTACACTTCAACTGGTCAGCGGCAAATACGATAGACATGCGGTGTCATTACGTCGAACCTCCCGGATCCATGAATTAAACTGCGTTCACCCCATTGCAAGGTGTCGTTGAGTAGCTCACTCGGCACGTGCTCTGCGTCTCCGATGAGCGGACTGGTGGTGGTCCAGAGCAGACCAGCGTCAATTGCACTATATATATTGCAATATACGCAATATATATATATATATATGTGTGTGTGTGTGTGTGTGTGTGTGTGTGTGTGTGTGTGTGTGTGTGTGTGTGTGTGTGTATACCTGTATCACGTGACCTGCTTCCCGCACTTCACACATTTACACTTTTTTCCACTTTGACACTCCTAATTCTAGCGCTACACTATGTCTCAAATATACCGATACTTTATACTAGAGTATAAGTCTTTCATTTTTATTTTAAAGCGATTACGGTGGCATATCTTATTATTTTACGGGCCAACAGTAAATTGAATATTCGCTGTGATAATAGAACACACTCTAAGCGCGAATAAAAGGTTACAGGATGCGCACTTCGAGGCAGACTCCTTCGAATAACAATCGTGGGTGCCAGACAACGAGCCAAGCTTGCTTCTTGGCGTCGGCATGCTTCTCCGGGAAGAAGCGGCCAGCGACTCAACATCCCGCCGCACATCTACAGCAGCGCCAGGACTCCTTAACTTGGGGACAGAAACGGCCGCTCCCCAATCTCCCCCATGGGCGAACAATCGTGAAAGAGCTTGAGCTTCCACTTTACATGTTTGCCAATATTTTAAGCGAAAATTGTTTGCCGAGCTAAAAGTCCATTCCTGGGAGCTCGTCGCCGGCCTCTCATGCGATCTCGCAAGGATCCCGGAGAATGCTGTTAGCTGGACAAAAAGAAGAGAGAGAGAGAGAGAGGACAAGAACAAGTGCAAATATCTAAAACGAAAGTCACGAGGACGCGAGAGGCAGTGATGAGGCATTGCTCCCCGCCGCTTGTCCCGGAGTCATTCAAGCACACGCGGCACAAGCGCCGAAGTGCGCTGACAATGGCAGCGCTTGAAGAGCTCCCCCTTTTCTAATTTATTAACTTGCTTTTTTTTTTATCGTCATCTTTTCGTCCAAGGCGAGATAGCGCGCTGCTGCTCCTATGCGCTGCGCTGTGGGTTGTGGCGTGTAGCTCGGGCGATACGAAACCTTTGAGGCGCGAATAATGCGCGACGTGCTTGGATGAGCTTGCTCGCCCGCGCGGTCTTGACCACGCACACGCGCGTGCTCGTTCAACGAGCAGGCCACTTCGTACTTTCGAGGAAAGAAACTTCTCGGAAATCGTCACCGCAGGGCTGGTAGCCTTTCGGCAACTGTTTGAGCGCCGGAACACGGTGAGAGGGAAGTAGGGGGGAGAGGGAGATAAAATAGGAGGCGGATAGATATCGGAGAGGAGGCGAAAGAAATGTGGCGGTCTCCGAGAAAACACTTTCGTGCTTATGACCTAGTACCTTTTATCTTCCATATTTTTTTCTTCTTTTTTTTCTTTGTGTGTGTGTGGGGGGGGGGGGGGGGGGGGTCTAACGATTGGCGCCATCTTAACTAGTGTGTAGGAAGAAGTTACGTATGAAAAGCGCTGGTTAACCGTTGGATAACGGAGAACAAACGCGCTCGCTAATAGCTGCAGTACACCCTATTCACACTGGGCTGCATGCGTTTACTTGATGCCCAGTTCTCGTACATATCTTTACTACATATGCTATGCGCCAAGTTCTCAATCAAATTTTTTTTTGAAGTCGCTAGGCTATTCGTTAGCATAAATGTATTTGGAAGAAGTATGTTCTTACATTGTTCTTTTTTTCGCCCCTCTTTGACACTCGTAGAAAATTAAAAGCAACGGGGGGAGAAAGTTCGCAGCATGTGTTGCGAACGGCCATCTCAGCACGAGGCGTCCTAATGAGATTGTAAAGGAAGGTTGAAATAGAGTGCTATGTGGAAATGACGGGAAGAATCGTAATACAACGTATTCATTTAGGGTAAGAGCCGTTGGCCTGGGTCACCCACGTGGCGCACGAGTGTAGGATTAAGAGGGGTGCCTTAGGAACAGAAAAGATTAGGGCGTTAACCCTGGTATATAACTTTCGCAGCCTGTACAAATTTGACATGGAGTCGCGTTTGTTTTACCTGTCTGAATTTTGTTCAAACTGCGTTCGACGTTCGGCTAAGCTTCCATATTCATTTGTCCTTTAGATTTGGCCTAGCCAATTAACTGTGACTCGAGCAGGCTTTGACTTCCCACGCTCTCCCCCTTCTCTCTTTTTCTCTCTATCTCGCGGTGTGTTTTTCAGCCAATTTATTTTTGAAAGTGAACGGGCAATATGTCAAGCAACCAATCCCGAAAATATTTTAAGCTTACGTTAAACCACCGAGAACAACATTTTAAAATAAAAATAATATTATCAAAGAGATGATGACTCTGGGAAACATGAGTTGACCTGCACACAAGCCTGCTTAGGAACCTACGTGCAACAGTTGTTCAATTATTTCTCCAGAATGAAATCGCAAGAGTCACATGTTAATCTATCGGTCATTCTACCATAGTGAGAATAAGCATTCGTAGGTATCGCGCCCAGCCACAGGCGGCTGATTAAGATTGCAACGCCGCCAGAGAGGCAGGTTAGAGGCTGTAGGCTAGAGAGAACCATCTCAGCGTTACTCAATGTTTGCTATGTGTGTCTCCTGCGCTTTTACCTTTGTTGTCCTCAAGATGACGTGTAAAGGAGGGAGTTGATTGATGCTTTTTCTTAGGCCCGCTGTTTGATGATCGAGCACCTCCCTATAAAAAAAAAAACTCCTATGGCACGTATATGACACATATCCAATAATATCGTAGGATCACAGCACACATAAATCATGTGTGCTCCCATATACTCTTACGAGATTATTGGATATGTGTCATATGTCTTATATCAGAGTTTTTGCTCAGGACAACGCAAATCATCTCAATAACGCTCGCATTGTCCATGTATTTCTTTCCCTCCTGTGTGTGTTGCGCTAGTTTACCCTTTTTAATGATGCACTGTCTAGCCCAAACATCTACCCATCTGGTAACCCAATCCCAGCCATTGTCTACAAGGACGAATCTGTCAACGTGTATTCTGATAGCTGCGTCGCTGCCTGTAAGATCCCGTTTTTGGCTACTGCATGTTTTGGTCGTCTGTATCAACTGGTCTCTACGACAATTATGCTGCTGCACTTCGCAAACCGAAGAACGGACCGGCACAGAACGCATTCGTACTCTCCATCTCGAAATTATGGATTGGGCATCTACCTTGTAGGCATGCCTCAAAACGAGTTCTGTCGTCAGTCACTGGCTTGCTTCACTTAAAGAAATCGCCAAATGTTACCAGGGGAAAGCTTCAGTGGACACCTTCGCAATTGTTACTGGCAACGAAAAAGCAGATGCCATCGCCGCTGAAGCGCTTTCTGGCTAACCTCCCTGTCTTTCCGCCCCTCGGTTAACCCCCTTTCTCCTCCTATATAGAGTAAGAACAGGATCGACCTACACAGTGGCATGGAGGCTTAAGCCAGGCCGTGAGCACGGTGAAGATGGAGAAGAAACACTTCCCCATCTTGCAATGAGTGCAACGAAGTGCACTCATCCTGCAAGCACTTCTATTGAAAGGAGGAGGCTTCGTGACAGCACGAAAAGGAGAGGGTTTCCCAGAAACCTGTAGAATTGTTACTCTTTCCGGAAGGACCACGGATAGAGCTCAAGAAAGTATTGCGTATTCGTCTCAGATCTCTGCGAGAAACTGAACTGATTGACTCATTGTAACGTATCTTACGCGGAAAGAGACGCACTGGCGAAGGAACTACCGGCCAAGTTTTCCAGGTTAACCCGGCCTGCATAGCATCATACTCGTCACCCCCACCTGTGCAGTGGCTCAGCTATCCTGCCTAAATTAGTGCGGCTGATGCATTAACTTTGGTCAGTTCGACACCATTCATGTAAACTCGTGCGAACGGAATTCAGACCGAGAACGTAAAATCGCTCGAGCGTGACCATTTCTTCCTTCAACTGTGCCCTTATTAATGCGAGAACGTCAAATAGCACATTTGCGACGCCACGTCATGAGTTGCGCCTCGACGGAGCAAAGCGGGCGAAAGGGTGCCCCTGTTGCGGCGCGGGCGCGCCAGGTGTTGTGTGGAGGGAGAGGACATCACCGCGTCGGTGACATGCGGCGTTGGCACCGCAGGCTGCTCTTGCTTGCTGACTCGGGCAGCACGTACCGCTATGGTACATTACTTGCAGGACAAAATTCGAAGGACCGCTCAGCGCTATTCAATTTGACATCAATGCTTTCGCATTCACAACTCATAAGAAATGCTTAGGTGCCTTCCGGTTCTTCTTGTTCTTTTTTTGTTTTTTTTTACTGCAGTCGTGAATGGACCTGATGATTGAACTGGTCGAACAATAGACGATAGGCGAGACTTGCAAGTGCGCTTCTCCACGCCCCTTCTATTATGCAACCAAGACGATGGACCTCGTACTAGAATCGTAATTGAAGTACCAACGTGCGGGTCAGTGACATCATTCCAGTCCGTTCCCCGCACCGTCCAAGGTTCCAAACGTATATCTCAGCTTCAACACCACTACAGTGACAGCGCTACCAACAGGAACGCCGCCATCTTGGTTTGGGAACGCTAGCTCCGTGGGAAAGCCTGCTCACGGATTTTGCATATCATCTATTCTCGCTGAGGTGCGTTCTGTAGTGTTTGCTACGAGGACAACGAAAATCGTAATTAGTAACTTTCCTGAAACTTCTAGAAGTCATACATGCTTTCTAATTGGAATCATTTCTATATTTAATATGGCGGGCAGTGCCAGTTGTGAAACATCTGGCACAGTAGAACCTTAAAACGCCTCCTGTCTGACTGTTCATCATACGAAGACGAGAGGCTTCCCATTCGAACAGCTTTGGGGCAACTTAGACGACGGTCCTTTTACAGACGAGAAGATTCTGTGACCGCAGCCTCGCACGCGTCAACCGATGTGCAAAGCCACGAAAGCGCTGCTGCGTTTATTGAGTATACGCACGTACCGGCCTATTTTACAGCTTGTTGAATTGAATTCTAGGGTTTTACGTGCAGAAACCACAATTTGACCACGAGGCACGCCGCAGTGGGGGACTGCAGATCAATTTCGACCACCAGGGCATCTTGACCATTCCCACAATGCACGGGACACGGCGTTCTTGCATTTCTCCTTCATCAAAATGCGGCTGCCGCGGCCGGGATTTGATGCCGCAACATTGCATGGGCTTAGCAGCACAACACCATAGTCGCTAAGCAACCGCGGCTGGTTACACCACAGCTTGTGACGAACTGAAGGATGAACACTTCATTCCCTTTCCCCTTTCCCGGTGCAGAGTAGCCAACCTCGCTTAGCGTGGTTATCCTCTCTGCCTTTCCTTTATCGCATATCTGCATCTCTCTCCATCTTTCCCTCTCGGCGGCACTTCGCTTACCTAGAACTTGATTATTTTTCTGCACCGTGACAGGCTTTTCGAATCCAGGCTGAATTACATAAAGGTCAGCAATCAGTGGGATGACCTGGCGTTCCGCGATCAAGAGCAAAACTGCCGCTCACGCGGAGCACAACGCCGGATGAGACCGGGGCCCGAGATAGCGACTCCATTATCGATCCGCTCGCCGCCAAGAGGAACTAAAGACAGTGGACGAGGCCGGGGAAGTAAATGGTCGTAACTGCGCTGAGAGCCCGCAGTTTCGGTAGATTGGACAAGGCAGGGCAATAGACAACCAGTAACCGCGATGTAGGCTCGTTGTATCGCTGAGCTGCTCTTACTATTGCGGACGGCCGTTAGTTCTTTCGACCAGCGTTATCGCTTCGCGACGGTTCTTCGCTCAAAGATTCCTTCTGACCGAGTGCCTCGCATCTGTCACAATTCCCTCTGCTAGCCTCGAAACGTCATTTGTCGCCTCGAGAAAAACTGTACATTAGTCATCGGCAATGCGACGCTGAACCATTGGTAAGGTCGTGGGGTTGAAAAATCAGCATATAACTATGTTCCTACCATTACAAAGAAGGGACAAACTATTACGGAGTTTTAGCTTTTTAGTATTACCATCGGGAAATATCGGGTAGCCGGAGGCTTAAACCTGAACGACCGAGTTAGTGGCACTGCCTGGTCGCACCGAGTTGCACCATGAGGACAGAAAGCTATTATTGCAGTAACCAAGTACATTCTACATGGCTGCTGCTGATCAAGAGAGTTGTAGTTGTCAACATGCAGCTTTACTTTTTTGTTTCGAAAAGAACGCCCATGTAACGCGAAAACGTATCACAACGCATTGTAGTTGCACTGAACGTCACAAGATATCGCTAACAGCGTTGTTGCTTTTATGTTGCAACAGTTCAAGTCTCAGACAACCCGGTATTCGCGAAGGCCAAAGCGTTTACGGACAAGCTAACAACCCTCTATTGTTCAGCACAGTTCAGCACAGACATAGCGCTTCCTTGGTTTAACCATGCATGCCTTCGCGTGCGAGTAGAACATCGAGTGTGATTTAATTGTGGCTATTTAGAAATGCCTAAATGTCTCAGAGGCAAACAATGACTGCGTTTTCTAAACAAGTAAGACCAAAAAAAGAATGTCTTTTTTAAAAAGGGGACGAAATATACTAGGAGGGAACATTATATCACTATAGTCCTCTTATGGGTTATCACAAAGCTCTTCTTTTTGTATAGTGCTGAACGACGCGAAGACGCCCGTAAGTACATCTCTTAGAAAGGACATTGATGTGTAAGGCACAAGCAAGAGAACATGCAAGTTTACAAAAGAACCAAGTTAAAAAAAAGGATACATCGGATTTTTCCAGTGTGCTTGTGAACAGCCAACGGCAACAATTTAATCTATCTTAACAGGTCGCCATACAAATCTCGCTAAACAGTAAGACAGTAGTCATAGTGTCTACATGTACCTGCAACTGTTACAACCACGCTTGAAGTGTTATGTTGGCCTGTGAAACTTAAAAGAATGGCAGAGCGCAAGAGCAAGCAAGTAGGCCGAACGGAACCAAAAAGAGCTTGTTTATGCTCACGACACTTCACTCGCGCGTATAGACCGTTTTTTCATGGGCGCCACCATATTGCGTACGCAGTGGCGCCATCTATGGGCAGTTGGCATGCTGACTTGGCCGAGTGCTCCATTTTATATGCCATTTTTACGCTGGGCGCTCGCTTTTAGTGTTTGTTTTCGCGCTCGCACGGTCTATATATTTAGTATGACGTGGCCTCTTCTACGTAGAAAACGGCCCTGTGAGCCTTACTGAAGTGGTTTAAGTTGGTATGGCCAGACAATGCTGGCGTTGAGGCGGACGGAGCACGCAGGGCGATGTGTGCACGCATGTTTAAGCCTGCAATCATCCTCGGAGATCAATTGCGTATTTCTGAAAATTCCATTCCCTAATCTGACCTTATATCAGTATTTTCTTTTAGTTCTAAGCTGCGGTCTTGGAACAATGAAACATACGCGACAATCGTAACAGCGTGGGTACTGTTCTGCTATGGTTGAAGTTGTGCTGGTATACTTTGATCAGCGTTCAAACTGTTAGCTAGATTACATGTTAGATGTTAGATTACATTGCGTGACTGCTTGCTTGGTTCGGTGGACGTGGTTTCCGAACATGAATAAAATAGGTTTGGTTAGTAACAAGAGCATACCTTGCAGTGTGCATTACACTTGTCCAGCAAAGCAACCGTTCACGAACTGCGCGAGCGTCAGAAGCAGTCGTAGGTGCTGGATTATACATATCTTTGCTCTATATAGCACATGGTCCAAGCATGCGACATCAACGTTTATAGGTCTATAAACGTTGTGCGGCATGACCCTGCGAGGTCTTATTGCAGCGTTAGCCCGTTTTCCCTTTCTTTTTTTTTCTAGAAAGAGGATGACAATGGAATATTTTTTTCGGCTGTCTTAGTTCCGTTCTCTACGATGCACTCACCCGTATTACGGAAATTTTGTCCTCCCAAATAGCCGTCGCATTCTTTTTATGCGGTCCCTCTCGTATATTAAGGCTTTACAGGTCAAAAAAGACAATGCCTAAGCACACAGCTTATATATGTATCATGCTGGTTCACCAACCGCAGTGATCGCTGCGTTGAGCAGCGCCATCGGCTTCATACAGGAGGCTGGCGCGGACGTATCATAGTGATTTCAAGATTACTAGACTTGAAATGCGTGAGAACGATGCCGTTGTATCACAAATATCTGGTAGCGCCTGGCCCTTAGATGTTTCGGGGTTGCCTTAGGTTGTCCGCACACGAGCATGCGCTCTTATGTTTTAGTTCCTACGCCACGCAATCAAATGTTGAGCAGATTTTCCATTTGCTGGGAACACACAGACTCCGGTTCTCTTCGTTGAATTAAAACGGATAAATCCAAAGTAGTTCACAACACCTACACACACCACGGCTCATGATGCGCGTCACATGTTTGCGCCCTCGAGAGATATCTCCACATACTGTAGTTATCGATGCACCGAAAGGCTATACACACTGGTTCCCCGACGACCTTGTATGAACAGACATTGCGTAAATTTCACAAAGTACGAACTAAAGCATATCCAGATCGTTCCGCAGCACGCGACAGCAATACTTTCAAGCAGCACCGCGCCGGACCGCACTAGCCAGAGAGGAGGAAAGGCTCACTGCACGCTCTTTCCTGCTCGCCCGATGAAAAGGTCTACACGTTGAAGCACTTTGAA